>NC_133496.1:9100478-9210929 GCF_025370935.1 Choristoneura fumiferana | reverse complement strand
CTGCTGCAGAAACATAAACAGCATTTCAATAGTGTCTGAATCTGTCCTATCTTCAGCATTTTGACTACTTTTCTTCCGAGTTGTGTTAAAATTTCCAACCTGTACAGCCACCAGCACCAATATCTGACACAACAAGCGTGCATAAATATCTGATACGACTCTATTTCTATGGCCGGAAGGACGTGACAGATATTTTTGCACGCTCCTGTGGTAGATATTAATGCTACTGACTGTACTTACAGTAAATAAGCGACCCGCTCCGGCTTCTCACGGATGTAGGTATTTGAAGTTAGTGTAAAAAAAACATAATTTTCAGTGACTTGGTTGCTAAATATTACTGAAATAGATTTTTTTTAACCTGATCACCGATTAAAAATCATCGTGTATTGTGCATGTTAATAATAAATACTTTTGTGAAAAAACATTTAGTTTATAATCAATCAACATATCGATCCGTTGCATAGTTTAGAAGAAATTAACGGAAATACAGACATGAGCAGAAAGCCACTTTGTTTTATTATAAATACAATGTGATAAGAAAAGAAAGAGATTTTACTTACAGTAGTTTTGTGTCCATCCTATCTTTAATCCGGTAACACCGCCACAAGAATTACTATAACTACAGATATCTTTGCACAATTCAAATAAAGCTGAAATCACACCTGATATTAAAAGCACCTGAAAGTAAAAAGTAAAAAAAGAGTACTTAAAGTATTGTAACTTGGATTAATTACACTAAAACTGGACAAGAGCATGTCCAAGATAGGGTTCTGTAGCCATTACAATAAAATGAAGTAATATTTTTCTATGAATTTTGTTTGGAATATTCAAAGTTAAGGTATATTTTATACCTTTGGCTGCAATTTACTCTTGAACTACTAACAATTGTCAAACAAAATTTGCCGTTTTAGTTTTCCTCGTATAGGTAAGTTTGATATACTAACTACCATCAAGACCATTTTTTCAAAATTTTCAAACCAACAGTATAGCTTTTAGAGAGGGGGACGGGACGATCGTTTTTAATGAAAAATTTAAGAATAAGAAACATTTATTTCATAACTGACATAATCAATAGAAGTAGCATAAAAATTCCAATAAGAATCAAATTACTTTGTTATGAAAAAGCAGCAATTTGCTCTTATCTTTAAAGTTTAATATTTCACAAACGGATAAAATTGATAAATGAATCAAAAAATTGTTTATAATCCACACTGGATTTCTAAATACAGCTAAATAAAGCCATTTCGTCCGGGAGGAGCTTCATGCCCAGCAGAGAGCCGATTGTTAAACTAGAGGGCGTATTGTCTAATGCCCAGTTCACATTATTTCAGTAAAACCGTTCCAGCAGCATGACACTGCGGTGCTCGATCGATCTTGTGTAACACGTTTGGATTGTGACCCCACAATGTATCGCTCCTGGCGCGATGAAATAATGTGAACCTGGCATAACGCGCTGACGTTTGCGATTGCATCATCCCTTTCTACCCGCGTCTTATGCCGTGTGACAGAACGAAGTGATGAAACCGATAGTGTTTCGAAGTGATAGACAATAAGGCCTCAGTAAAATTGACTTTACTTACCGACGCTATTTCCACTGGCAAATAAGTGGCCGTGTCCAATGAGAGGCAAGGCTCCCGGGTACTGTGGGGGCTGGGGCCCCTTGTGAGTCCTAGACCGGGACACTAATACGTCGACGATAAAATAAATCGCCATAAGAGCTATAACCACAGCCATCCACATATTTTATCCTGCACATACGCAAGTGACGGCTTCCTAACACGAAATAATTTTAACAATGGCCTTTTTTATTTACATACAAGTACAAAACAAAAATATGCTGTAAATAATATGCCAAGTCTCAAAATGTCATAAAAAGTTAAAACCTGTAAGAAGGTGAACACATATGAAAACGAGTTATGTTTAACTAAAAGCATACGTAAGTAATATGGGATTTTACATGACCTGTGTCTTTACTTTACATTCTTAGTTACCTACTGAGTTGAGTTTATTGAAGCCGAGTTTAGACCTACAAGAAAAATCGTGCGGAAGTAATAATTTACAACTCGGAATGTACGCGCAATAATACGACGTGATATTCCGAAGCATTATTACTTTCGATTATGCCATGCAATATCATGGTCGCGCATTATCAGGGCGAATAAAAGTTGTCTTTAAGTATGATAGGCACGGCGGGTCATAATTTTATGCTATTTGATTCAACCGCTCTTTTGAAAACTTTACAGGACAGCGTAATAAAGGTTTAAAAAAAAACACTGGTTATAAAATACTTATTAAAAATTTAAGAGTGTCCCTGATCATAAATCGGCATATTTCTTGCTAATTTTTGTTACATATAAAACAAAATAGGTCGGTATTGCGGGGGTATCGAAATCGGCGGCCATCACCGCCGCAATTTAAAATTATGCATTTTATAATCAAACGGATCGATTTCTTAATAAAAACTTTTTCACGATAAAAGCTTATTGAGCTGACACACGGATCTATGAGTGCTTGTGTATGTGAATCTTATGTGAATGAATCAATGATCTTGCAATTCGTCAATTTCCGAAGCGGCACCGTAGGAAGAGGATTTGGAGTAGGATTTTTTTTCCTCTCCCAGTGCTGGTAATGGAAGTTGGTTATGTACGGGCAACAAGGGGTTTCGTGTTTTCTGCCTACCCCATTTGGTAATACAGGCGTGATGTTTGTGTGTTTTATTGAACTAATGTAATGGTATTTAAATGGATTTTATAGTTTTTAACCCCCGACGCAAAAAGAGGGGTGTTATAAGTTTGACCGCTGTGTGTCTGTCTGTTTGTCTATCTGCTTGGTATGTCTGTCTGTGTGTCGTTTTTTTTATTTGAAAGCAGATTATCAAGCGATGGTTCTTAGATATGTTTCATCAAAATCGGTTCAGCCGTTTTTGAGATATTGAACTTTGAAGTGACAAAGTCGGAGATTTTCCAACTTTTTGTTGGTTAGGTTATAGGTTATTGAGAAAAGAATAGACCTATCGAGTAGTTTGGTATCTCACTTTAGTATTTAAAGAGGGGTTCTTGACAGGCAAAATATCACTAGATGGAGTAAGTAGGTATCGAGAGGTCTGTTTCACGTTACAGTCTTGCTTGTGATTGGCTCATTTTAGATATTTATCCAATCACAGCGTGGTGACATAGTGGTTTGACATAATGACTTCTCAAGCAGGTCGTAGGTTCGAGTATCTTTGAGTTTTTTGCGATTTCTTAAAGAAATAACATTTGAAATTTACCATCAACTTTACGATGAAGGAACACAATGGGAATAAAATCAGCACACATCTGCGAAAAAAATCAATGTTATTTGTCAAGTTCCCATACCACAGGGCCTGCGAGAAAACTACCGCCTGCCCAGCATTGGGACATAATACAGTCCGAGATACGAGAACTGTTGATGATGATAACAAGTATCAAGATTACAATACAATATTTCTTATGTCTTAATTATTGAGTGATGTCAACCGTAATTGTCGTGGTAAGGTCAACAGACCTTAGACCTGAGCCTTGTAACGTAATTACAGTTTTATGCTAATATTAGTCACATTCGCCTTGATCTCGCAGGTGACGACTTTTGTGTTGATGCAAAATGAACTACCTGCTCATCCACTGAGCAAACTGAGTGGCGAGGCAAGCGCATGAGGCATGATTTTCACATCATATCGTAGGACGTCCACTGTTGGACATAGGCCTACTCCCCCATAGACCTCCAGTCGCTTCGGTTGGCAGCGGCCTGCACCCACCGTAAGCCCGCGGTTTTAACCAGGTCATCCTTCCATCTCGTTAGTGGACGTCCTTCGCTTCACTTGCCGATCCGCGGTGTCCACTCGAAATTGCCAGTTAAATCAGCTAATTCGCTTGATTTTCACATACAGGGCTCAAAATCGCACCGAAAACTAAAACCAAACTCACTGGAGACCCAGCATTAGATTAACAAAGACTAATAATCCCTAAAACAGACGGCGAAACGCAACTACAACGAAGCTGCAATTTCTTGTTACTTTTGAATTTCATTTGTTTTTATAGTTTCAAACTTTCAAACCGGTTTCAAAACAGTCGCGTCATGTGGGGTCGCTCAAAGGAGTCTATGGCATACTCGTAAACTCAAAACCCGTGTGGTGCCGGGTAAGAATAGCACCACCCCCTTTCTTCCTGTGGGTGTCGTAAGAGTCGACTAAGGGAACAGGGTTGAAGTGTGTTGTGGGCGATGGGCTAGCAACCTGTCACTGCGATATCACATTTTGTCCATCTTTTATACCCACATTTATGCTAAAAGTGGTACTGGAACACAAGTTTCACGTGCTCTGCCTACCCCTTTTAGGGATAAAGGCGTGAATGTATGTATGTATGTATGTAAACTCAAATGGAGCTCAAAAGTAACAAGAAGTTGCAGTTTCGTTGCAGTTCCGTTTCACCGTCTTGTTTTGGGCTTAGGCCCTCCGCACATCAAAAATGACGGAACTAATCAGTAATTACAAATTAAATACAAATCGGTTAGAAACGCTGTTAAGTTGCAAGGTCACGTCAGGTCACGTCACGTCACTAGGTTTCAGTCACTTCTGTCATAGAGATATATTTTGGTCGTTCATTTTTCACACAAAATGCAGAAAACTCGGGTAACCAGTAACACGGCGACCAGCACGACGCGTCACGCGTGATCACTGATGAGTTGCGAACGCGTTACTAACTGGTTGCTGACTAGTCTCGTCGTGTACGAATCTCAATGAAAATGTATAGCGGTGACGCCCAAGCTACTCGTTAGTAATTTTTTTATTAGCAAGTTAAGTATTTTTGAGCGCTGTGCGCGATGTGCGGAGGGCCTTAAGTTGTTTTATCTTGACACTGCAAAGTTATCGCATTTTTTGGGAATTTCCGTGCAAATGGAAATTGGTTAGTTTTCTGGGTAAAAAAAATATTTCTAAGTTCCAAATCATGAGTCGGGTTCCTATTACCGATGATAAAAAATTACTGTTTTTTATACCCTCGTTAATAAAAGCTCAATTCGCGGTAATAGAATCACATCCTGTCCATTACCACGGTAATAGAAGATTCGGGTATTTTGATTTCAATAATTATTTAATCAAATTCTAATACCTAAAACGAGCCCAAAAAGTTAAGACACTGAAAGTTCAATAATCGATCTCAATTATAAAAACTATTCTCGTTTGTTAAGATCTTTGATACCCTTATTTTTTTGGACTCATTTGAAAACTTCCTTAAGTACCACGGTAATAGGCGCCGTTACTATAAAATTTGTTTTTTTTTTACAAATTTAGATGTAACTTGAGCCATTTTGCATAATTCTCTAATCAGGGCAGAAAGATCTAAGTACACGATTATGATTTATATGTTCAAATCAATATGGTTTACGTGAATGTACACTTCTTTAACATATCAAAGATAAAGGATTTAAAACGCCCACCTAGTTATAAACTATTCATGGATAAATGAGTTAACCGCTCACCTAGTTGTGAACTGTTCAAGTAAAAATCTTAAATTAAAAATTTAATAAACCCCCGACACCAAAAAACGCCAGCGAAAAAAAAACGCCCGAAAAAAGACAACTAAGAAGTAAAAAATAATTATGCACTACCTATAGCTGTTGCCCGCGACTTCATCTGCGAAGAATTCGTTTATCCCTATCCCGCGGGACTATGCTGATTTCCTTAGCCTAAGTTAATTTAGTATAAGTACCTAGTAATATTTTTTTTATCTAAGCGTCATCGGTGTCGGGGGACCGCTAAGGTTGAAAAAATATAACATAATATGTACTTTAGCTAATACAGGAATCAAGTGACAAAGACTAAAAAAAACCGGCCAAGAGCGTGTCGGACACGCCCAAGATAGGGTTCCGTAGCCATTACGAAAAAAATCAAGTAAGTAAGTAAGTATGTGCGTTATAACACAATTAAAACACTTACTACAGTCTTACCCCCTTATTCATAAAACTTAACAAGCCTATGTTAACTAACAAATGCTTTGTCCCTTTCTAACAAATACAAATGTCGAAGTGACAGATAAGGACAAACGAATTTTAGCGGCATTTTAACTAAAATAGGTTTGATTGTCGTTTATGGGTAAGGCCGCGAATTTTGACCAATGTGACATAGAGATAACATAAAAAAAATACGTGACGTTACCATAAAACGTAACGTAAATTTTTATAAAGCCTAGATCATACTGGTAAAAATTCTCATTAGATAACGTATGTATGAAAAAAAATACATGTCATATAATAAAGTGAAGTTTTTATTTTTACTAGAACTTTCTGACGATACTGATCCTAAATCTGTCCTATATGAGATCTATAGAGCTAAACATGAGAATGTGGAAGTAAAAGTACCCTCTAGTTGACGAACATCTTTCCAAAAGTGTCTCTTTACATGCCTCTCTAACACTGACAATAAGGTGCACTTATAAGCATAACGAATTTGGATAAGTGTTTTTTTTTATTCGACTGGATGGCAAACGAGCAAATGAGTAAGAGATCACCACCGCCCATAAAAATCTGCAACGCCAGGGGTATTGCAGACGCGTTGCCAACCTAGAGGCCTAAGATGGGATACTTCACGTTCCTTTCACCGGCTGTCTTACTCTCCACGCCGAAACACAACAGTGCAAGCATTGCTGCTTCACGGCAGGATTAGCCAGGAAGATGGTGGTAGCAATCCGGGCGGACCTTGCACAAGGTCCTACCACCTACTTGTGAGCATGCTTGTGACTTCGACTGTACAAGCTATTAAATAAGTACCTCAAAGAAATGGCCAAAACCCTAAATCACAGGTTTTACCAATTTAGGAAGTAGTATCTTAGTTAAGTGGACAATGTAAAAAGATGTTTTTGGAAATAAATTATTATGATTATTAAGTTTAGCTAACAAATGAACTAAGTAGGTAAGTGAATCTCTCCGTTTGTCTCTCACTTTAAATACGCTATGCATGTAAGCAGGACGTGAACACAGAACTCGCCACAATTCTCTTGTGCCGATCCCTGCACCTACAGATTAAAATTTATTTAACTTCAAAATATCCATCTAACTAACTTACTGTGCAGTCATTGGAAACCTAATAATAAACTAGTGTAAGTTAGAATTTTTCTGTGTGAACTTCCCTTTACCACATTTTTTCGTTACGTTATGTAAAAAATACGTAGCATTTTGTAAAAATGTAACGTAATCGTAACGAAAGTGTAACGTATTTTATACAAAAAATCGTTTATCATGGTGAATAACGACATTTTGAACATAATAATACATGCCACTTACATGGAAAAGATTACCCTATCGTATGAAAAAACAACCAGTTAAAAATAATCACTACTTACCCTTAAAATCGAACTAGCACTTTCGACGTTTTTTCGAAAAAATATCTCCGCGTCACTTTTGATGGCTGTTTTTGAACAAACTGATGAGATTTATTTATCTCATCGATGCTGCCCTATTAGAGTATTAGTTGCCAGTGTACAAAAACAACTTTCTACCTAAATTGGCGTTAAAGCTAGCTTAATAAAGCGTCACCAAAGTATTCGTAACGAAAACGTGGTATTTTGGCACGTGAAAAGAAATAAATATAAAACATGAAAATTATTTGATTATCATGATTCCGCAATCGGTAGGACTATCGTTATATCATTAAATTTTGTTTAAACAAAATCATGATCATGAGAAGTTAAATAGCATGAAAATAATAAGGTATTAAGTACTCGTGGTCAAAAAAAATAGTCAATTTTCGTTACGTTTTGGACGGTAATATATTTTTATTATTTTTTTAAAAGGGTTTAAATCAATTATCTCATTTGCGACCTTGAGAGTTTATATCGTGTCATGTAATAAAAAAAAAATTAAACCTCTAGGTGTTATCAGTTTTTTTTTATCAGCGTTCCAAATTTGAAACGTCCAAATTGGTCAAAATTCGCGGCCTTACCCTTATGAATAAGGGGGTTAAAATCTATTACCAGAAAAAGAGCGTATGTTCACGGCACTTACGTCCTTCTGTTGAGAAGCGCAGTTTTTCAGCAATAACTCAAAAACGGTATATCCGATCATGTTGAAACCAATTTTCGTTGAAAGTATGTATTAAGCGTTACCTTTCCATATTTTTTGCATAGTTTTTAGGCAAACGGTTTACAAGATAGAGGGGGGGCACAATTTTTGCTAATTTGGGAGCGATTATTTCCGGAAATCTCCACTTAATCAAAAAAGTTTTTGAGAAACCTTACTATCTTTTCAATAGAGCTGTCGAAATATGTGCCGTTGATGCGAGCTTAATTTTTTTTTTTCAGTTTCTGTTACGTGTATGGAGTGCCCCCCTTATAAATATTTATTTTTGTAATTTAACCACAAAACTAAATAGCGGCTTTGACAAGACATCTGTACTCCAAATTTCGTTGATATACTACATCTTATAGTTTTCTAGTAAAATGCCTGTGATATACGGACGGACAGACAGACAGACGGACTTGACGAAACTGTAAGGGTGCCGTTTATGCCATTTTTGTTCCGGAACCCTAAAAAGTGGTCAATTAAAATTAGCAAAAGTCAAATTGTTTCATATACTTACTAGTTCAGATAAGATTGATTCAAGTTTGAAAAATATTGTTCAAATGTTTTCTAACATATTTTGGACAGCGACCCCAAATTACTGCAGCTACTTTTATCTCCAATCTTATGCACAGGAGTTACAAAGGCAACCTTCCAGGCCTCTGGAAATACGCCTTCGTAGAGACTAACTGGGTAGGGTTTACGAGTAATACTTACAAGTTAAGGTAACTTTACTTACCGACGGTATTTCTACTATTTGTTCTTACATGATTCAAATGACAGATGCCAAACTGACGGAATTAGAGTCCCTCCTACGGTTACGCAAATCTACCGACCTTACTCTCTACTACCTTTTCCAACCTCGACATTGGCAGAATCATCGATAGTATCAACGGAGCTATACTTTCAAGAATTGAATTGAATTGAACTGTTACGCAAACTATCGATACTTTTGCATGTAACTAGTGCTAAACGAACTGTGCCCTTAGTGTAAGTTTTCGGTTACAAAATACGTCTCGATCGCGTTCGCGTTAAAATCTCAATTTATATGGAAACACGAACAGCGCCTCTAGCGGAACGTTTGCGATGTTCATGTTTCCATACAAATTGAGATTTTAACGCGAACGCGATCGAGACGTATTTTGTGACCGAAAACTTACACTAAGGGCACTGAAAGTCTTATTTGATTTTTAAAATATAACTTATTCAACACTTGGAGTGTCACTTTCCGACTCTGACTAACAATCTTGCAAATTAATAATAAGTTCGTTTATTTTACCGCTTTTATTTTTACCGATAACCCTCACCTCTTTATTAGCAATTGCGGCCTATTGAAATAACATTGTAAGGGCGTTCATTAAAGAAAGTAAGTTAGTATAACACAGTGCCTACGCAGTAACTTAACAATTTGTTGGCAAGTTTTAGTTCAAATATTCGAACAATCAGCAGTTTTATTGTGATTTCATTTTTTCAAGCATTATATCTCTGTTGGAAAAAATAAAAAATTAGTTACCGCCTCACGAAGTTACTTATTCATCATGTGTCATTTGAGTCATCTTAGAACAAATAGAGTATACCGAATAAGTGGCCGTGTCCAATTAGAGACCAAGCCCCCGGATACTGTGGTGGCCGGGGGCCTTTGTCAGCCCTGTACCGGGAGTCCCGGTCCGGGACAACGACACGGTGACAAACACACAAACAGCCACTAGGGCTATAACCACAGTTATCCACGTGTTTTCACTAAAATTATATTTTTTTGCTAAAATGCACAGGGCGAC
This sequence comes from Choristoneura fumiferana, assembly GCF_025370935.1. Classification (NCBI taxonomy): domain Eukaryota; kingdom Metazoa; phylum Arthropoda; class Insecta; order Lepidoptera; family Tortricidae; genus Choristoneura; species Choristoneura fumiferana. The sequence goes on along the minus strand of NC_133496.1, from coordinate 9,201,081 downwards.
TACCTAACATGAAATACGTTTAAAAAACCAAAGTCACTTTGTTTAAGTACTTAGGTACCTACTCATTTTAATTTGGAAAAAATGCAGCCGCTGCGGTTCCATATCAATGTCAAAGCCATAATGTTCATTATCGATACAAATCCACACTTAATAATATAAATGCGAAAGTGTATGTTTGTGTGTTTGTATGTTTGTCCGTCTTTCACGTCGAAACGGAGAGACGGATCGACGTTATTTTTGGCATAGAGATAGGTTATGGGCCAGAGAGTGACATAGGCTACTTTTTATCCCGGAAAAATGCACAGTTCTCGAGGGGACAGCTCGCGATAACCGAAATTCACGCGGGCGAAGCCGCCAGCAAAAACTAGTACGTATTATAAATGCGTGAGTATGTTTGTTTGTTGATTCGTTACGCTTTCACGCTTAAATTACTCAATCGATCACGATGAAATTTGCTATAAGTAGAGATGGTTTGAGGCCTCAAAAAGGACATAGGTCAGTTTCATCCTAGAAAGTTTTATAGTTCCCACGAGCGTGCCGCTAACGAATTATTCGCAGATGAAGTCGCGAGAAATAGCTATTTGCTATAAATATTATAGTTTGAGACCCCGACAATGGCAGAATATTTTATTAAACTAGCCTTTGCCCGCGGCTTCGCTTGCGCAGAATTAGGAATTAGAAATCCCACAGGAACCATACATTACGAGTATTTCGGGATATAAACTAGCCTAGTACGTTATTCCAGGATTATTACCTATGTGCCAAATTTCATGCAAATACGTTCAGTAGTGTTTGCGTGAAAGAGTAACAAGCAAAACATACATCCATCCATTCATGAGAACTTACGCGTTGAGAATATTATTAGTGGGATGGGATGGGATGGGCATCATAACTGATATTTACTCATCATCATCATCATCATCGGCCTATCTTAGTCCACTGCTGGACATAGGCCTCTCCAGTTGCACGCCACTGAGCACGATCCTCGGCCAGTCTCATCTAGTTCTTACCAGCTAACCTGCGAAGATCATCGCTCCACCTAGTCTGAGGGCGTCCTACGCCACGCTTGCCGATTCGCGGTCTCCACTCAAGAACTCGTTTGCCCCAGCGGTTATCAGTTCTTCGACTGATATGGCCGGCCCACTGCCACTTCAGTTTGCTTATCTGGTGAACTATGTCGATGACTTTAGTTCTGTGTCGGATCTCCTCGTTTCGAATTCGATCATTCAGAGAAACTACGAGCATAGCCCTTTCCATAGCTCGCTGAGCGACTTTAAATTTGTGGACCAGCCCAACCGTGAGTGTCCACGTCTCGGCACCATATGTCATGACAGGTAGGCCGCACTGATTGAAGACTTTCGTCTTCAGGTTCTGTGGAATTGGCGATGTAAAGACTCGACGAAGTTTCCCATATGCTGCCCAACCCAGCTGTATTCTTCTATTGGCCTCTTTCTCGAACTGATATTTACTACCATCATGATTTTTAAAGTTAAATATTTCGCACAGAGATCACTGAATTGAAAAATCATCTTTACAACCCCCCAATCATATCAACCGATTTATTCGTCTTCATTTTGTTTAGTAGTTCTTAATTTTGACCTATCCAATGATGCCTCATACTAACTGTGGTTAGAGGAAAAAAACAAAACACCTCCACTTTACGTATATGGGAGGTACAGTCAAGTGCAAAAATAAGTATCTATTCGAACCAATCAAAAATATGTTACTACGGCCTTATCGCGTCGAAATAAGTCCGTGGTACTTATTTTTGAAACTTTAAATAAGTTCATATTTTTACACTTGACTGTACCCTAATAATATTAAAAAAAATACATTATACGAGTATATTTTTTTAAATCACTCCCACTTTACGTCGGTTGGGGGGAAGTACCCTATTTTATTTTTTATTTTTAATACAACGTTGTTGGCTTAGTGTCTCATTATATCCGTTCAAAATTACAGCTTCTAGCACTGATAGTTTCCGAGCAAAGCCATTATTTACTTTCTATAATTACTTTCCAAGGAATTATTATTTCAATTAAGGCTAAAATCATTTAGTTAATCTAAATTCCTCCATTCATTTCTTTAACGAAAGCAGTAGGGTGGAAATAATTAGGTAAATAAAAAACAGTTAGATTGGTTGTAATAATTGTATTTTAGATCTTTAAATTAATTTAGAATAAGCATGTTCTTGCATAATAATATGTAATGCTCGACTTGGCGAGGGCACTACCGTACCCCCAGATGTCTATTACTTATTATACTTTGGTTAAATATTGAGAGCAATTAAAATAAATATCATTCAATCGAAAAAAAAACATTCTTCCACGTGTTTTGACCCAAGATCAAAAGCTAATTCCCAGCATCATATAAGTCGAAAATTTATGCAATTCAAACATACAAACTGTATTTGAACATGGTTCAATAAAAACCGACCAAGTGCAAGTCGGAGTCGCACATGAAAGGTTCCGTACTCCGTACCAACGTAGCGAAAAAAAATGAATATTTTACTCTATTTCTATTCTTTGTCATAAAGTAATATGTATAAAGTACTCTGTGGTAGTCACTGTAACAATTTCAAGTTCTATTACGCTTCAAAAGATACAGCTCTGTGAATGACAGTCGGACGGACAGACGAAGCTTAGTACCTAATAAAATCCCGTTGGAACCCTTTGAGTATGGAACTCTAACAAAATAATGTACAAACAAGCTTATCAATAGGACGAAATTTGTTTGTGTTAGTAACATATGTAGATAAGAGACTAATTATATACTTATTTAAATTATTACTTCTACTCTGTTAGGGCACTAGAGAAATAGTGTTTTTAACATAATAATAATATCGCTTCTACATCCGCCTTTCTACTGCTATGTAATGTCCGGCATGGGGCTTCAGCATGAGGTCTATCTTCAGCTTCAATTCGGAGATGTTGGATTTAAACCTGAAGCTCCTGATAAGGTGCGCTAGAGTCGTCTTCATATTCATAAGAGCATAATTCTTGCCTGCAAAAAAAAGTAAAGATGATGGATTTGAGAGTAACGGTGGTCCACACTTATCAACGCCTCCACTCGATCCACATACAAGTAATATAGGTTCTTTAACATAATATTGTAACGCACACGTAGTAGCGCTTTAATAGTTTCACCTCCAACCCCAATGAGAGAACTTAACAATTTGCTATAACCGAGAATAGGTACGTCAGGACGATGTCCCGCGTACCGTCTGCGCCGATATGAGTGTTTGATGAATTTAACTTATAAAAAAAACTTATTATGAAAATGAAATAAAGAAAATGATAACTCACACATAGGTTTCATATCATGGTATTATTACGAATCTTTGTTCGTTTATATTATTACCTACCTATGCACATCCGTCTGCCAAGACTGAAGGCGGCGAAAGCGGCCTGGTGTTCAGGGATCCTGTTTTTGTCCAGCCATCGGTCTGGGAGGAAGTGTTCCGCGTCGTCGCCCCACATCTTATGTCGATGCAGGGCGTGAATTGCGAGGAATGCACTCGATCCAGCAGGCAGGGTGTAATGCTCTGTGAAAGTACAATCTTTAATCACACAGCTCAATATCACTCTAGAATATAGTTTAAAAAATCATGCTATAGTGGTAACTGCCTTACTGCTATCATCAGACCATGGAAAGTACCTTTGGACAAAATGCACCCAAAGATCATTATCACAAGCTCAGACATGGCTGGGTTACATTGTTTTGTCAAGACAGAGGTAGGCCCTCGACAAGGTAGACCGATAGTGTTAACAAGGTGAAGCTCTCAGGATTCTGTTGGATGGGGGGAATGTAGACGGGTCTTTGTTTTCTGGGAGAGGCCTGTGTCAAGCAAAGAACGTCTTTCGGCTGACGACGATTATGAAAATAGAACGAAATAGAACGATGCTAATAATACACAAAATAAAGTAAAAAAATGTACAAATAGCAAACGTTAAACCATTAAACATTCTGTCCCAGTCAACTTTAGATTGTAGTTGTAGGTTTTTACTAGCGCATTCACCTGTAAAACTCGCCTACTCTGACTGTACATGGTTATGTCATTTTGACTTCTAGACATTGTTTGATTGTCATAAGAGTATTTTAAGGGACTGTATGCTGATAAACTTGCGTACTTAGTTTGAGGCTCTCCGTTAAACGTCTTACGATGAATGGAGCAATAGGGTATAGTCGCAAGGCCTCTTTCAGCACCGCTTCTACAAACACCAACTTCGGCAAGTCTTGTTTCTCCACGTCCCTGTCACCCAACACCTCATCGATTCTGAAAATAGCAAAAGTAGTTTTACCTTTCTTATCCCCTCACGTCCTAGATTACGGCAAAGACCACGTTTAAGATTCTACTCACTCTTTAAATACACGTTCTTGTATTTCCGGATGCGACCCCAGTAGTACCAAAGTGTAGACTATAGTGCTAGCTGAAGTGTCGTGACCAGCTATGATGATAGTGCTCACCTCTTCTCTTATCTCCTGGTCCGACAATAAACCTCTCTCACCGGAATATTCTATTATTAAGTCTATGAACGCTTTTAATTTTTTCCCTGTCAACAATACAAATATAATCTGCAGCACGTACATAAAAAAAAGGTCAAGTGCGAGTCGGACTCGTACATATAGGGTTCCGTACCTCCGTAAAATGTTTTAAAAACAGTTCAGTAATAGGTTTTTGTTAAAAAGTTTAAAACAAGCTCTTTTGCTGACTGTACTTTTTGCTTCTGGTTACTAAAGCACTCGTCAAGACAAATTAAACGAGCCCATACTCGTGCCCTTTTATTACAAGAATTCCTATGGCCACGTTCTAGCCTCATCATCAGATCAGCTCCAGGTCATAATAATATCGCATTGTCAACGGATTTAAAATTTCAATTTTAAAATTGCAAAATTTCAGCTCAGTCGGTATCAATATCCACTTCAAATTTGAGTTGAAAGATTTCATCCGCACAAACATAAATATATTGAGCGGCAAAAAATCTGGCCGTCAAATGTTTGCAGAATCTGTACTTTTGTACATTGCAAGTTAATAAAAATCTTGTAAAAAAAATCACCGAAATGTAAACACTTGTGCAAGTATTTTGATTAAAGAACAATTATGAATTCTCATCCTCTTTGGAAGAACAATAATGATAAGGAAATAAGAAGAGAACATTAATGGAAAAAATGGAGAATCGGAGAGGAAAAATCATCTTATACGACATGATGAGTTCATAAAACGGTATCTTAGAAGTAAAGGTGGAAGAGAAGCGAAAAAGAGGGCGGCCCAGGACTGACTTTACAAAGCAAACAATGGAGAAGATAGCCGTCATGCCATAGGAGGTTAAGGAGGCAGCTTTGAATAGAGTGAAGTAGAGAGCCATTGACCGGTTACACCGACAAGAGTGTAACTCTTAAATAAGAAGAAAATCCTCTTTGGTTGTCGGTGGCTGATGGCGCTAAAGTGTCACTGTTGGCAGCCTAACAATGCCTAGCAACCAGAAACCGCTCAAAAAAACACGTTTCTTGCACGACGACCTCCATTTAATTTCGAACTTTATTTTATTTTTTAACCGATTTCAAAATAGGTTATCAATTCAGAAAGAAAGAAAGAAAATACATTTTTTTAACGCCATAAAAACAAACATAGAACAAATAAAGACATACATGACGCTAAGCACGGACAGTGACGGCAAGCCGTGGCGCTGATTTTCAGTGAGGACCTTATCTAAAAACTAACTTAAAATAAAAAATAAAAATAAAATAAAACAAATATTAAATTGTATGGCAACACCGGCTTAAACAGTTCAATCGTGTGCAGTTGAAATGTTTTAAGTCACCGCCAAAAGTATACTTTGCAAATATGAATAATGCATATTACTGTTAAAATGGTTATTTAAAAACAACATGCTACATACTAGACTCCTTAAAAACAAAAACACAGGTATTTCTATTAAAAGTATCTTACTTGACTAAATAATACGCCAACCAACAGTGGATACATTTTTGAGATCTAAATAAACCGAACTCATTCAGTCTACCGCCAATTGGTAAAGCGAAATCGACGTTTCTAGCTTATTTATAAGGACAACAAACATTATGGGCGCCTAAAGTGCAAAAAAATAAATAAAAAATTCGGTCCACAATATTTAATATATAATCTGTAAAAATTTCAAGTGTCTGGGTATTCGGCTCAAGAGATAGAGCCCTGTGACGGACATATGGACGGACGGACAGACAAACAGACAGACAAACAGCGGAGTCTCAGTAATAGGGTCCCGTTGGCACCCTTGGGTACTGTCAAGGGCAGACCTCTTGAGGGGAGGTTTGACCTTAAGGGAGGCCTAATAGGTTACTCTTTGAGTAAAACAATAAGACGTTTTAACAATTTTTTAATTAAAAATTGAACACAAAAAATAACAGGCCTAGTTTGACAAAATTAAAAGTAAAAGTATTATGAGAATCTCCGGTAGTAAGTTCAAGCGATTTTATTGAGAGGTGGTTCTGATTATTCGGTCTCACTGGCCTACACTTCCCTGGAGTCGGAGAGAAGAACCCGGAGCGAAGAGGCTGGCCACAGCAGGGGGGGCCTGGTCCAGCTGAGTGGTCGTCGGTGCCGAGGTCAAAAGGGGCCTTAGGGCGGGCAGGACGAGCAGCCTGGACAAGTGTTCCACGCAGGAGCGATCAGGGTCTTGGACGAGCCAGGAAGGATGTGCAGTACTCCGGAAGTTAGGGCCGTCAGGGCTTAGTGTCAGGTTAGGGCGTTAAGGAGCCGCCTGAGCCGTGAGAGTTGTAGCCGAACGGAGCTTTGAAAGTTGTAGCCGTGCAGAGCGGAGAAAGCTTGTAAGCCGTACGAAGGTGCCCAAGTCTGGGCGTATGGAGCTTTCGAGGGAGCTGTTTAGTGTAGTGTGAGCTGTTGAATGTCTGTTTTACAGCTGTGCTTCAGCTTTTAAGGGCGAGAATATTACAGTTAGAATTCCCCCGGTCACAGCTGATCGACGACACCCCCCTTGGCCGACAAAAACGGTCATGGGTGTGTTGGTTATAGATATATTTAGTCGTACAAACTCGTGTAGTAAATGAGTGTAATAAAATGCCTACTTTTATAAAATAAATAAGTGAATATTAAATACATATTATTACGTAAATAAATGAGTCAAGGAAAAACTACGGTGGCGACCTCTAGAATTCGTCCGTCATTCTGCTCAGAGATCCCTAATTGAGGAAAGCGCCATCTAGCTTACACTGAGCTAACTAAGATGTCAGCGATCGCCTGTGTGCATCGTGACAGTACGGAACCCTAAAAACCAACGTAGTTGCTACTGCGCAATTACACTTGAAAAAAAAAATGTTAAATGCTTTTTAATTATTTGGCATAGAGTTTAGTTAGTTATGAAGTAAATAGGTTAATTGTCGTATTTATTAGGTTTCAATGTAAGTTTTACTGAATTATAGATAATCGTTTTTAATTTTATTTTACAATCTACTATTATTACTGTACATCGGCATATTGCCGGTGCACGATGCTGGTATGTAGGAAAGCAGCGATTTGCAATGACCTACCAATCCGCTTACCTGAGTTTTCTTCAGAATTAGGTGTACCATTTACTAATTCATTTTTCCTTCTTTCAAGTACCTGTAATTAATAAAACTTTAATTAATATTTAACCATCGTGATTTTTACTCATAGTTAAAATACCATCATATGTAATTATCATCATATGTAATTATCATACGTAATCATCATCATATGTAATTATTAATAGTAATAAATAATTCATTAATGCAAAATTTGTTAACGAGAACTTTTACATATTTTAATTGAAACTTTGAAATTGTTTATAATGCTTCATGCATATTATGAACAAATATGCATGAAGCATCTTAACAATGCCGCTAATTTGCAATGCAAAACAATTACTCTTTAATTGTTTAGATTGGTTTTTGGAGTTTTTGGTATTTTTTATTTCAACTCCAAATTTAATTTTGTTACTTTTACGGTCATCCCGTCAAAAAATACAAACTGAAACATAGATACACAGAAAAACCAAAAAAGAGACCAGCGCTGGGAATCGAACCCAGATCCTCAGCATTCCGTGCTGCGTGCTATACCGCTACGCCACCACTGGACAGGAGTACTGGCACGAATTTTTCCTATGCACCACATAAACTCAGCTTGTTTGTTTCTTATTTAGTCACTTAGGGCCTGTTGTTTGATCAGTAGTTAAAGATACTAATAGTCAAATTTCCTTTGAAATGCGTTAACTATTGTTATGTTTCCCATACAGTTTAACTATTACTTTGTTTAACTACTTATCAAACAACAGGCCCTTAAGCAGCGACACTAATCCTCTAGTCGTCTTTAATTGTACTCGAGATAGTAAGTAAAATAAAAAATTAGCGCATAGAGACGAAAATTACAAGGTAAGCAATAGTACCATACAGAGTGGAAGGAAATTCCGGAATGCTATTTTGCTTCTTTTTAAAAATAAATGTTAGCTCAATTAAAGTAAAATGAGCTAACTGAATGATATAAGGCAGTTCCCCTTCAGTGCCCATAATTGTTACCATGTATAAATGAGCTACACTGCTACAACTATGACAACGTATGAATTGAAATTAAAATTAAATACAATGAAAATGAATGAAATGAAATACTCGTATAAATTAATGAAATCAAAATAACTGAAATGAAATTAAAATTAGTCAGATAAAGTATAATGAATGGGATATAATTAAATGAAACTATATATTTCTTTAAAAGATGACAATACATAATCAATTAAGAATACGGTATTTGACCACTCCTGAATTTCACATATCTTAAAATTATAATAAAAATATAGATGTACAGAGAGTGTTTAGCGAAGAGAAAACTGAAATCGGTTGAGAATTTGATTTAAAGTGATTTTTTGAAAAATCTATATACCTGCCACTTTCTCAAGCGCTTTTCTCCATGCAGCAAGTATGGCGGTACCGGCATGTGACGTCACATGCCAGTATGTCTTTCTCTGTCTAATCTTGAATTTCAAACCTTTATAACTTTGTTATTTGTAAAGGTAGCTTGAAAATTGTTTCTCTATCCGATAACAGGCATTGTGTAGCATTAATTTATAAAACATATTCAAAATAGTCAAATACCGTATTCCTAGTAAGTTATGGATATTTGTGTTAGAAAATCCCACTTATTAATCCAAACATATACTCACCGCGGAAGTAACGCCATTGGCCATCTTGATGTACTTTTTCTGCCTCCTCCCCAGGGAAGTCAAATTGAAAACAAAGTTGTTGTGCAACCAAAACCTCTGGAATCTACTAACTATAATGTTGTATAAATTTTCAGTTGCACGCATGTATTTGCTGGTTAGGCGATCATCGGTTGTGGCACCTCCCATAGCCGTCACTTAGAAAACAAAAGGTTTCAGCACATTATCAATTAAGATGTTCTGTTATTTTCATGTGTTTTTATGTACAATAAAGAGTTTTACAATACAATACTACATACACATATAAAAAAAAACATGAATTCGATAAATTCAATTCAAAATTCAATTGATCCTGCGTACGTGCGTTTATTATACTCAAGTCAAAGTCATAATTTGTTTATTTAATATAGGTAAGCTATAAAAACTTTTACTGAAAAGAACCCGGCAAGAAACTCAACAAAAGTATATATTTCTTAAATAGATTTACGACGTTATTTAACCACTTATATCTCAAGGATTTAACACAAATACATTTTACTGTAGATTCGCTATTTGAAGTATACGTTAGCCAATGCGGATCGAAATTATTTCCAAACATTATAATCATTTATATATTATATATTATTATATATTTATATATATTATATATTATATTATATTATATTATTGTAACACGAAGAATTTCGTTAAGTAAACATTTCTGGATTATGTCCACCACGGCGCACTAGATGGCGCTAGTGGACGCTTAAAGCAGAATACAAATTGTATAACAAATGTTATCTGGCAGCGATAGCCATAACATTTGATGCGTGCCATATTACTTCAGACTTTATACAAGTTACTTTTAACTGGTCAAAGCCCAAAACATAAGGTATTATTGTCATAAGAAGTAGTTAGTTCTGCCTCCTTACTTTAGATACTCAGCGGTATTCTTTTTTTTTCATGACAGTAGTTCTGACATAAAGAGTTTTACAGATTGGTATTAAATAATACAATTATGCTAGTGCTTTATTATACTTAAGGTCTTAACTATTTATTTAAAAAGCCGCTAAGTTCGTTTAACGAGATTTTAACGAATTGTCATTGCTGAAACTAACAAAAGTATATATTGATTTACGACGTTATTTAGATTTAGTAGATTATTTGATTACTTTAGTAGCTTCACTTTCGTTAAATAATATTTCTGATTCAACAGATGGGGTTTATTAGCAGCAACCCCCAGATTGCCATATGCAACTTTTTACAAGACTTTTAATGGTCAAAACACATAAGAAGTAGTTAGTTTTAACTATTGATTCCAGTTGGCAAATAAGACACAAAAACGAATTTGTATAATGTAAATGTATTGAGATTAATCATTTAACATAGCTACAGGCTGATGTTCATAGCATTCCATGATAATTTATTAGTTTTGCTTACAAAGAATGTTACTGTCAAACTGCCGATAGATGGCGCTAGTTGTAGGTTGAAACTAAGTATCGATGTTAATAACTTAAATCAATAAGGTCTTTAAAATGTTTTGACCAGTGGAGCATCGTTAAGAGAGTAATCGAAGCGTACATCAAACTTCCTCCCTTGGATTGTGACTGGACCTTTGTTACTCGCGTTAGGTAGGAGAGTGCCGTGGCGTACAACGTACATCCTGAATTGGATTGCGCTTGGACCTTCCGTACTCGCTTAGGAACGCCGGCGGAGCAAGTCACGTGACATCTTTGGATTCACGTGGCCCCACTCGTTGGTGGCTATTCCACGTCGTACCTAGCCTTAAGTGCCTCAGTATCCGTTATTGTACCTGTCGTCGTATCTGTCGAAATATACGTCTGAAGATCTTACTTCGTGTCTCATTTCACCGCTGCGCCCCACCATCACGAACCCCCGTATTACATTATTAGTACATTACTGCAGAGGCCATGAAGTAAGGGATTGATGACGAGTTCGGGGTAAACGGGAGTCGTAGACGAGGCCGGGATAAAACGAGTCAGCAATCCCTGTTTGGCCGAGGCTTGTACAGTGCTTTTCTCAAACATGTGAGGAAATATTCATCCATTCATCCATCGTCCGTCCGTCCGTCGTCGTCCGTCGTCCGTAGTCCATTTATCCGTCCATCCGTCCGTCCATCCATCCGTCCGTCGTCATCCTCCGTCCGTCCACCATCCGTCCGTCCGTCCATCCATCCGTCCGTCCATCCATCCGTATGTCCATCCGTAGTCCGTCATATCCTTCCATCCATCATCCATCCGTCCATCCATCCATTCAAAGTCCGTCCGTCCGTCCATCCATCCGTCCATCATTCGTCCTCCGCCCATCCGTCCGTCCGCCATCCTTCTGTCCATCCATCCGTCCATCCATCCGTCCGTCCATCCATCCGTCCATCCATCCGTCCTCGTCCGTCATCCATCCGTCCGTCATCGTCCATCCATCCATTCCAATAACGTCCATCCATCCGTCGTCCGTCCATCTATCCGTCGTCCCCATCCATCCATCCGCATCCATCCGTCGTCCGTCCGTCCATCCATCCATCCATCCATCCGTCCGTCCATCCAAAGTCCGTCCATCATCCGTCCGTCCATCTTCCGCCGTCCACCGCCATCGTCCGTCTATCCATCCATCCATCCATCCGTCCATCCATCCATCTTTTTTCGTCCATACATCCGTGTCCATATTTTTTTCGCCCATCCGTCTCCATCCATCCACCATCCATTGTCATCCATTCCAGAGTTGTAGCTTCACTATTGATTCAACCAGAGGGCGTTGGCAACCCCATTTTTGCAAGACCAAAACACGTGTTGTTGTAAATATTGTATATTTGTACGTCAATCATTTATATTACAGCTGACCATCCAATCCATGATAATTTATTAGTTTTCATACATAGATAGTAGTCAATCCATTTTGCCGTAGATTGAAACGTAAGTCCGATCCATATTTAGTAAATCAATAAGTCTTTAAATGTTTCCATCAGCATCGTTAGAGAGTAATCGAAGCGTACATCAATCATCCTCCCTTGGATTGTGACATCTTTGTTACTCGCGTTAGGTAGGAGAGTGCCGTGGCGTACAACGTACATCCTGAATTGGCTTTCGTAATTTTCCTTACCGCTTAACCGCCGGTGCGGAAAGTCAAGTTGGATTCAGTGGCCCCTCTGGTTTCTATTCCACGTCGTACCTAGCCTTAAGTGCCTCAGTATCCGTTATTGTACCTGTCGTCGTATCTGTCGAAATATACGTCTGAAGATCTTACTTCGTGTCTCATTTCACCGCTGCGCCCCACCATCACGAACCCCCGTATTACATTATATTATATTATTTTATTTCATATTATATTATATTATTTTATTTTATATTATATATTATATTATAATCATAGCAGATATAAAAAAATAATAGCAGATATGTCATGTTTGATTCGTTTTGATCAGTATTTGTTTCTTCATACAATGCAATGGTGGACACACAATAAAACGTCTGAAAAAAAAACGCCGAAAAAAAAACACCGCCAAAAAGACAACTGAAAAGTAAAAAATAATTAAGCACTACCTTACCTAGCTATTGCCCGCGACTTCATACTTTAAAAAATTCAACATAATTGTACTTTAGTTTCCTTTTAACCTTAGCGGTCCCCGACACCGACGACGCTTAGATAAAAAAATATTACTATGTACTTATACTAAATTAACTTAGGCTAATTTTGCGGGAAATCAGCATAGACCCCGCGGGATAGGGATAAACGAATTCTTCCTAGATGAAGTCGCGGGTAACAGCTAGGTAAGTTAGAGCATAATTATTTTTTACATTTTAGTTGTCTTTTTAGTCGGCGTTTTTTTAGGGGTTTTTTTAAATTTTAAATTTAAGTCTTTTTATGTATCTTTTTGATCGATAATAGGTTTTTAAATTTGGTAACTGATCACTGCCACTCATTGACACCCGCAGCACCATTGGAACTGCTGACTTTGCCGGTCTTTACTTATTAGTGTTGAATCAACTTTCAAGTAATTACAATGTTTGTCACAACACTGATGTTTTATTCTTCGTCAAGTTCATGACTTTCTATGATACTTTCATGACTTCTGGAGGGTCTTCCAGAAATAAAGTTCAGCTGATATTATCTTATATCAACCGGTCAGGTCTGACACCCACTGAAGGCTCCGTCGGTTCGAATTTAGTCAGCAAAGAAATTATTTAGGATTTCTAGAAAAAAACTAAGATATGTTTGCGGTTCAGTGATTATCGGATCGAATTTTATATATTTTATTCATAATATCGTATATAAAAATTTACAGAGCGCGTTAGCACGCGCATTGGCCACCCAATGTAAAAAAAGACTCATTGAAGGAGCTAGGTAGATTCTAATTAAATCGAAATGTAACGGTCTTCGAGAACCTTCCGACCCCATCGGCCATCAGTCCTGCGAGCAATGTGCCCCGCCCACTGCCACTTTAGTTTCGCAATTCTTCGGGCTATTTCGGTAACCTTAGTTCTACTGCGGATATCATCATTTCTAATTCATCATGTCTGGGAGACGAGCTGTCAGTAGGCCTCCAACAAAATGGAGCGATGACTTGGTTAAGATCGCGGGATCGCGGTGGATGCGGAAAGCACAAAACCGGTCTGAATGGAGAGCCTTGGGAGAGGCCTATATCCAGCAGTGGACGTCTTTCGGCTGACATGATGATGATGATGATGTAACAGTCTTGCTTCAAACTTCAAATACTTACAGCAAATAGTCTCTAGAGCGTTAGGTCCTATATACGTCCAAAAATCAAAGGGTTTCTTGCCATCTTCCTGATTTAAGGAGCTGACCAGCTTCTTGGATTGGGAGTTGAACACCCCAATGAAGCCGTCCAGGACACCCTGGCTAAAAGCTGGTGTCAGCAGCTTTCGATGTATTTTCCAGATAGGTACTGGAATATGTAAAAGTCATGGTCAATATCAGTTTAACGTCACATTTGTTACGTTACTTTAATCGTTACTGAATAATGTAAAAGACCATAGTCGGGTTTCTATAGTAAGTCGGCCCTTACATAGAATGGGCCCGGTTTTTTTTTGTGAGTACCTCTTATAATGAAGAATATTTATACTGAGTATGAACATCCAACTTGTGACAGTTCTTGACTTATGATTTTTTTAATATTTTTTCAATGCATTGTTTTTCGGATGTATTCCCGAGCCCATTCGTTGTAAGGGCAGACTTACTATGGAAACCCGACTATGGCCTTTCATAACACATGTTTGTTAGATGTAACCTGTGCAATCTCTAATAAGATACGGGGAGCTTTTTGTTTATGTTACTAACCAACTTTGCGTATCTTTTTGTTGAAATTTAGTATTTTAGGAATGTATCATTCTGTATAAATGATATTGGATTTCAAATATAGTTAAGTAAGTAAGTAAGTTGAGCTTTTTGTCGAGATAGGTGACGTATACTATAGCAAATGCGATTCCTAATGTTTTCGTTCAATATTAGGTATATTACACGTAACTGCGACTTAATTTTTTTAACAAATGGATTTAACTTCTATAGTTAATATTAATGTCCATTGCGCGTATACAACCATGTACAATTTTTGACAACGTATAATAAATCGAAAACCGTTTGAAGAAATAGGCTTTGTGAAGCGTTTTCAGAAATCAGATTCCAAAAATATGATAAACTGAATTAAATAAACAAAATTTAAGTAATGACCTTCATTTGACCCCTGCAGTGTCCCGTCACAAAGGCAATTATAAAGCAGGTCTACACTAAAGCAAATTGACAGTTTGAAATGTTGCTGTCCTGCTTATAATAGCAAAGAGTGACAAAGACAGAACTTTAATCACATGATGTGCACCCTGCTTTAAACAGTTTTCATTTATCGTAAAGTTCGAAATGTATACAAGTATTTCCAATGTAGTTTTACAAATTAAATTATTAAATTACTACGTTACAAGTAAATATAAAAGAATATAAATATCAGATTTTAATAAAAAATATCTATTTACTATCACGCCATTAAACAAACATAGGAATAATCGAAGCTACAAGAAGAGGAATAAATAAAACTATTTGTCATGGTTCATTTAGGACCCTAAGCCGTGCTTGTATTATTGTCACATTGTAATGCCACAGAGTTATGTACGACCTGAATTTTTCTAGGCAATGGAACGTGGCTGTCTCACTGTGACGTCATCCAGCGTATTTCGTATAAAAATATAAAAAATTAAACACTCATCCAAATTCAAAATCGATGAAAATGTTACCTTCAAATATCCTATTCTTTCCAAAAATAAAATAAAAACTAAAGGTAATTTTTTTGGTGCATCCCAATTCTGCTTTATGAGTTTTTAAATTACTGACGGATGAATTTACCTGTTGCTGTCAGCAGTCCCTCGCCTAAAAAGGGCTTCATAAAGTCATAGACGACATCTTTGTCCAAAGCGGTGTTAGCTAACGTAACGCAGTCATCCGGGTCGGTAACCACTGTTTTACAAATATAAATGCATAATTAAATATAACACACTCTCGTGAGACATGTTTTATATAACTGTTACACTCCTGATTATCCATACTAATATTATAAATGCGAAAGTGTGTGTGTTTGTATGTTTGTCCGTCTTTCACTGACAGATGGAGCGACGGATCGACGTGACGTGACTTCGTGGTTAAAAGTCAAAGCCAAAGTCAAAGTATCTTTATTCAATTTAGGCTATAACAAGCACTTATTAAAATTTCGGTTCTTTTTATCTTTTCATTGTACTCGTAGTGTCTACTCTTGTATTTGTGTCTGATATCCTGTCAATCGTTCAATGGTTAATTGGACGAGATCCCTTTATGGGATAAGTTCGCCTTTGTACATCTTATTATCCTGTTCTGTTATTTTCATGTGTTTTTATGTACAATATAGAGTATTACAATACAATACAATTTTTGGCGTAGAGGTAGTTTATGGGCCCGAAAATGACATAGGCTATTTTTTATCCTGGAAAAATGCACAGTTCCCGAGGAAACAGCGCGCGATAACTGAATTCCACGCGGGTGAAGCCACGGAAAAAAGCTAGTAATTTATAAGTCAGGAACAGTTCGACAACTTTCCATCTTTTCGGAGCATCTTGATAATGATCAAGATCGAGTAAATGATGATAATACATGAAATAATGCAAAACGTAATATGTGAAGGAATTTAAGAATGCTGCTTCAAAATGTTAAAAAGTTTTTTTGCTAACAGTTAATGTTCTTCTTGTTACTAAACACTGTAGTGAACAAGAGTTCACTGTTCTTGAATTGTAATTCAAACCATATTTACGTGCCAAATTTAAAGCTGATGCCATTAACCATTGAAGAATTCCTGCGGAGATGATCCTGCCCGACCACTACATTTTCACTAGGATTATTGTGTTAGCACGGCATTTACCTTGCATTAGCATGCTAAATTATAGCTCAATCGGATACCATGAAGTGGTCGAAAATGGTTTACAAATTTACCACAACATGCATACAATCTTAAAGATGAACTATGGAAATTAAATAAAAACTTTTAAAAGAAGTACCTAGTTATGTTGTTTGTGTTGTGTGTCGGTGTGATGGGGTGACAAAAAAACGCCGCCAAAAAGACAACTAAAATATAACTAGGTACTTATACTAAATTAACTTGGGCTAATTTTGCGGGAAATCAGCATAGTCCCCGCGGGATAGGGATAACGAATTCTTCGCAGATGAAGTCGCGGGCAACAGTTAGATAGTGCATAATTATTTTTTACTTTTTAGTTGTCTTTTTGGCGGCGTTTTTTGTCGGCGTTTTTTTTAGGCGGTTTTTTTTTTCAAATTTTACGTCCCAAATTAACTTGGGCTAATTTTGCGGGAAATCAGCATAGTCCCCGCGGGATAGGGATAAACGATTCTTCGCAGATGAAGTCGCGGGCAACAGCTAGGTAGTGCATAATTATTTTTAGGGTTCCGGAGCCAAAATGGCAAAAACGGAACCCTTATAGTTTCTGTCTGTCTGTCTGTCTGTCTAGCTGTCTATCCGTCCGTCCGTATGTCACAGGCATTTTACTCGAAAACCACAGGATGTATATCAATGTAATTTAGAGTACAGATGTCTTGTCAAAGCCGCTATTTACTTTTGTAGTTAATTTACAAAAATAAGTATTTATAGGGGGGCACTCCATACACGTAACAGAAATTGTGACCCCCTCCCCCCCTCTATCTTGTAAACCGTTTGTCAAAAAAATATGCAAACAATATTGAAAGGTAACGCTTAATAAATACTTTCAACGAAAATTTGTTTCAACATGATCGGATATACCGTTTTTGAGTTCGTAATGGCTACGGAACCCTATCTTGGGGTGTCCGACACGCTCTTGGCCGGTTTTTACTTTTTGCCTGTCTTTTTTACCGGCGTTAATTTGTGTCGGGGGTTTTTAAAAATTTTAATTTAAGGTTTTTAAACTCACTTTTTGTCTGTCCCTGACTGAATGCCCCTCTCATCCACTCAAAGGTTGACTGGTAGAGAAGAGATCCCTTAAAGTACCTATATCTCATTGCTTGTCAATTGTGTTTGTTTACTTATTTTGTACAATAAAGAGTTTTCATACATAAGTAAGTACATAGTTGTTTTAAAAACTCTTAAAACTTTTTGTCATTTATAATAATTTAATGTAATTTGTGTGAATGAAATAAATAAATGCACTAAGTTAAAATGATAATGATTAATTACTCTAAAAAATCTAAAATAAACAGGTTACTATTCTTGTAGTTCAGTGAGGTCAGTGTTTGTGTAAATATACAGAACATACTCATGTATTGTATAATAATGTATTTTAAATAAAGGCTGGCAGCGGCCTGCAAAATATTCTCCGCTTTTTAGTACTGAATCCTGTACTGCGTGTGGCCCGTTTTTTATAACGAATCTTGTAATCCTGTAGTCAGATGGATATGAATTTTAGTACGCCAACTCCAAAGACAGTTAAGTGGATTATTGCCCAATTTGAATAATTTTAATTTAATTACTACATATTTAAGAAAATGTTGTTAATTTCGTAAAACAGGTTGAATTATGTATATTTAAGGTTATTTTTGATTGTTTTCATCATCACTTAAACAATAACATTAGTTTTACTTACTGTAATATTGTGTCTGGACTATTCTCAAGCCGGCAACACCACTGTTAGAATTAGCGAATCTGTAGCAGTCTTGTAACAGGAGCCAAAAAGCTGAAAACAAAAATTAGGGGTTAACAATACCCAGCAACATTAATTGCATGGGTCATTCAACTGTGGCAGTGGGGAAAAAAATCGGTCAAGTGCGAGTGCGAGCGACTCGCGCATGAAGGGTTCCGCACCTCCGTACAATGTTTTAAAAACAAATAGGTCAGTAATATTTTTTTGTAAAAAAAATCTAATAGAAGCTTTTTTGTTGGCGGTACTTTTTGCCCCTGGTTACCAAAGTAGGTAGTCGTCAAGACGAATCAAATGAGACCAAAATCGACGCGGTCGTGTCGTTTTATTACAGAGTATGGCCAACATCTAACTTCATCACCAGATCAGCTCTACGTCATAATAATATTGCATTGTCATCGGATTTATACATGCATGCAAAATTTCAGCTCAATCGGTTGAAGATATACACTTAAAATTTAAGTTGAAATATTTAATATTTTATTTAAATTATTTAATTAATTACATTACAAGTTAATAAAAACATATCACCAAAATGTAAGCACTAGGTGCAAGTATTTTGAATAAAGGTAAATTTTAAATTCTCATCCTCTTTGGCTGTCGCCCTGTCGGAGGCTGACTAGCGCTTTAGACTCTTGCCATGCGCCGAAAAAAAAGTTGCTGAACGCGGTAATTCGGTCGAACGGCGCGTACTTATTATGAATTAGTGAATAAATCTTAACCTGATTTTAAATTTTGACCTTGTATATAAATAGTGTTACTTAGTATGAATTATAACGGACATTTTTTAGTGTATAAAACATTAAATACAGCGGCTGTGAGTGCTTTATTGAAGTTGGCTTTTGTGAAGTGCGTGTAGTGTGTGTCGGAGGTTTGTGGATCATAAATTGTTATTTAGTCTTAATGCTGCACAAAATAATAAACCACGGTCTTAGAGACAATTATTATAAGTATCGAAGGTTTTATAAAATAGCACTAATAAAATCGCAAAAAAATAAGTGTAGTTAAACATTAAACAACATAGGGTCACGGGCGTTGCCCGTAGCAACTGACGGCCGTCATCTTGGCAGCCTAGCAATCAAAAACCACTGAATGAAAAACGTTTCTTGTATGACGACTCCCTTTAATTTGTAACTTTATTTTATTTTTAGTATTGTAAACCTTATAAGTAGTTTCGCCATGTTTGTCTGTTTGTTGTGCTTATCTGAGAGACTATTAGTGCTAGAAAGCTTTTGAATTTATAAAGCTTAATTTGCACAGACATAATGTAGCATCATACCGACAAAGTGGTAAAATAAAAACCTCCCATAGGCGTAAAGTGGAGGTGAGTTTATTTTTTCGCTCAATTTAAAACTCTTAGATGAATTATTCGTCTCGCGCGCTCGCTCGACTAGATACCGCGCTACTTAAAAACAAAAGGTTCGTGAATGCGGCAACTTAATATTGTAGTGTGCGTAAGAACGGTGTAAGACAATTTGCAAGGATGCTAGTGTGTGTGACGAATTGTGTTGCCAGCTGCTCCACTGTTACCCGAATTATTGGGAAAATAAATTATTCTGTGGTCTATGTGGTATGTTACTGGTTACAAAATGTATCTTGGGAAATACTTAGAAAGAAGTAATTAAGAGTGAATGTATTAATATGCTTGTGTATAGGTTAGGCGTAGGTTTCTTCTTTAAAAAATGGTAGGTATGATGTAGGTATATCAATGATCAGGCCTCACCTTTATTTAAAATATATATATATATATATATATATATAGGACATTCAATATTTACAAATTATTACTAAAAATTCATGGGCTGAGTCTCCTTCGGGCAGTCGGGTAAAAAGTTAACATTTCAGGAAAATGGGTATACACATGTCGAAACATGTCGAGCTAAACTCGATTTAAGACGTGAGTTATCCGGGTCATTATATTTAATATAAAATGGGTATAAATACGGAAAAAAAAATTTTTTTTCGTTTCCCGTAATACCTAAGTAAATCAGCTGATTGGGCTTTTTGAAAGGGTAATACGAAAAACATTTTTAATTAAGAAACATTCACCCCTTAATTAAATAGTGTCGGGTAACAATTTATACACCTTCAGTGTATATATCACAAAGATAAACATTAAATAATATAGAACTAGGTTATGTATATATAATAATTACGTTAGATACTTAAATAAAATAATTTTAAAAAATTATCATCATTTAATGATGATAACAATAAAATTAAATTTATTAAAATCTCAACCACGGGGAATTTGATTCTTATGTACGCGGCAACACAGAATGGCGTTTAGGGTTCATGTTATTTTATTTTGTAATTTCGAAATTATACGATATTTACTGATGGTATGTGATCCCAGTGTCCTTCTTATTTCTTGTAGTATTATTTTTACACAGTTTCATTGCGAAAACTGGCATTTTACTTCGGTTTATGACCAAAATTTAACAAAAAATTACGTACATGCACCTTACGCACAGTTTGCAACGCGACTGACTCGCCTCGGGCTCGGGTACGCCGAATTCGGCGTACTATTTGTTGCCGCATTTGACAAGTACGCCGGCGGTATCTAGTCGAGCGAGCGCGCGAGACCAATCATTCATCTAAGTTAAAACTGTTGATTTGAAAATTTCAATAATATTATCAACTTAACAAGGAGACATGAAAGCACCATAAAAGAAAGCAGCCTAACTTTTAAAATATAGGAATCTACTAGGTTTTTGTTTGTTTTCAAAGTTCTTTATTAATAACAGAATAGGTACATATTGGAACGAATATCATTGCTACTACCTACTAGGGAAATTCCGTACAAGTTTTTTTTTAAATATAAATGACTTCAAAAAAAAATTTAACAACAAAGTTTAATATCTCAAAAACGGCTGAACCGATTTTGATAAAACATGTCTAAGAATCATCGCTAGAAAACCTGAAAAAAACTGCATTCAAATTATGATTGGTGTTTGGAGTCTTTTTGTATTAAAAAACAAATGCCAAAGGCAGACACACATCGTTTGCGGCGGGGGTTAAAAAATGCAACTTACTAGGTACAAAAAGCTTGAAAATAATTTTCTAGGTAGGTAGGTACCTAGAAAATTACTACTACTAGTACCTACTCCTGCTGGCTCGAGTAGAACAATAGTCGACTACCTTACCTACATACTATACAGGGTGGCTCATTTAGATCGGTCAGTATGGGAAAGTCTGAAACTATAAGACATACGAAGATCTGTTCTTAGGAACCAAGTCATCGATTTTAATAACAAGAAAACCTGCATTCATACAGGCATACATACATTCATATTGCTCTTATCTCTGGAAATACGCTTATTATCGAGTTTAAGCCCGAGCAAAGCTCGGTCGCCCAGGCACTAATTATTAAGGTCTGTGTTAGGTAGTAAGTGATAAAAATATCTACAGGTGAGTTTTTTCACTAGTTGTAGATATGTTATTAAAATGTCCGTAATCTCTACAATTCCAAACTACGGGATCCAGGGATGTTGCTCACATAATCTCGTATGTCAAGGTGTTTCGGTAGAAAAAGCCTTGGCAGACTTAAATTTTCGGAAATAAGGGTTCATACCTATCGAATAACTAAAACTACTGAATTTCGATCCCTGGTTTACTGACCAAAAACATTGCGAATAAGCTCTAAAATAAGCCCTTTCAAGGAATAGGTCGATTATCCAGTCACCCTATAGGTATACATGGCATTAATTCTCCTCCTAACTCCTAACTCCTTCAACTTTTAGAATCGTGATATCTCGGGAATGGTAATTCTTAGGAAAAAAAGTACAAAGACCATTTTTGTAGATAATTTTAAGATCCATAATTTTTGCCTCGGCTACTTTTTGATAAAACTTACCGTTTTCGAAAAAAAAACAAATAACCTCAAATTTTGAACTTTGACCCCGAATAACTTTTTGCACGCATGGGATCAATGGGTACTTTTGACACTTTATTTCTAATGGTGTACCCAAGGTCTCCACCAAAATTCAGCTTTGTCGGAATTTATGGGGATTGAAATTTCTACATTGAGCGGAGTAGAGGTTGCTCACATAATCTCATCTGTCAAGGTGTTTCGGCAAAAACAGCCTTGGCAGACTTATGTTTTCCGGAAGTGAAGGTTCATACCTACCGACTGGAATTGGTTTCATGCTGGTATCAGATGGGTATATTTAGGGGTCCCGGTGGTCACCTTTGAAAGCATCTGCCGAGCACTTCCGGCAAAAAAAATGCTTACATATTTCGCTTTTCTGTATCTACCAGTAAATTCCTAACTGATGCCATGACTATTATTTCAGTATCAGATGGGTTAAATGACGCCCCTTTTTTCGCACCGGAAGTGACTATTTTTTTGGTACTTTCGGCAAAGTTCCGCCGCGGCAGACTATCAAAGTCGGACTCAGCATCAGTTTAATGGGATACCATTGTGCGTTTCATCGCGGTATCAAGTTGGTACGAAATTTTGCAGTCCGCTCTCCGTCTACAAGTGCCTCTCAGCCAACGCCTTCTTCTTCCACTTGGGTTCCTACAGCTGCACCCATTAAAAAAAAACTCTTGCCGATAGACTAGGGCTGTTGAAGGCTTCAATACCAATTGTAAAAAGAATTCCCCGTGGTGCGCGTTTATCAGTTGCCGGTAGCCTCACCAAGTGCGTAGCCAAAGTAGTTTCTGATAATTCTACTCAGGCCTGGGAGTGTCTGCTCACATTTCCTTACACAGTACTGTAAAACAGTGGGTGGGTGGGTAGTTTTGTTTTGTTTCATAAAACGTATGTGGGTACTTGGGGAGTTACAGTGACAAGTTAAAACGGTGGTTGTGGTTCGTTAGTCTAACAACTGGTAGCATGGTGTACGGTTGTGTCACTCTGAAGATGAGCTCTGGTTGAGTTCGAAACGCGTCAGTGTAGTGTGGTGGTGGTGATAGATGGGTTTGTGTGATTTGTGTGTGTTCTTACAGTGTGGAGGTGGAGGAACTGCATGAACACGCATATTTTGCATAAGCTTAGCTATCGTAAGGTCGCGGGTGAGCAAGGAAATTATTTTAGTTCATTTTATGTCATTTAAGTAAATTCAAATCAGTACTTACCGAATGGCTAGTAGATAAATGATTTTATTCCGTTAAAGAATACTTAGGTAGGTAATGAGTAATAGTCTTATAACAAGTTTTATAAATTAAGATTACTCGTAGATCTACTACCTACCAAGGTAGTTAATATTTCAGTTATAATAATATACTTAAAAATAAAAGATACCTGATAGATAGTACATTAGATTAGATTAGATTTATTTATTACCTAATGAAAAATACATTATAAATACATGTCAGGTAATTATAAGAAATTCACAAAAGGATCGTCAAATATAATAATAATAATAATAATAGGTATAATAATATGATAGTGGTAAATTAAAATGCATTTTCAGCCAAAATAAAATTAGAATTAAATTTAATAATAATAATAATAATAATAATCCTGGGTAAAACATGGACAAAAAGTTAAAATTAGGTACAATGTCAAGACGATAAAATTAAATATAAAATAAATAAATAAGTAAAAATGAGTCCACAACAACAGGACAAAATATGTCAATAATTAAAACAATAAAAAATTACAGTCACAGAATGATGTGGAAATGTCAAATTACAATTAAATACACTGAAAAAGAAAAATAACAATTAAGATATAAACAAATAGGTACTTAATGGTACAGACAAAATAATCATCAGTCAAGTAATTAAATTTAATTTCACTGTACTCATTTCCTGAGTACAGTGATAATAATATGCAACTACTTACTAAGTTAAGTATATGTTTATGTTAAATGTGTTAAGTTTTTCTTTTTATTGTTTAATTGTTTAAATGTAGGTATCTACATATTGTTTAATATTTTTTTATAGATTTTGTAGCTCATAATCATCATTCGCGATTTCGCATATATTTTTTTATGTATTGTCACGATGCACACAGGCGATCGCTGACATCTTAGTTAGCTCAGTGTAAGCTAGATGGCGCTTTCTTCAATAAGGGATCTCTGAGCAGAATGACGGACGAACTCTAGAGGTCGCCACTGTAGTTTCCCTTGACTCACTTATTTACGTAATAATATGTATTTAATATTTATTTATTATTTACTTATTTATTTTATAAAAATAGGCATTTTATTACACTTATTTACTACACGAGTTTGTATGACTAAACATAGCTATAACCAACTCACCCTTGACCGTTTTTGCCGGCCAAGGGGGGTGTTGACGTTCAGCTGTGACCGGGGGAATTTTAACTGTAATATTTTCGCCCTTAAAAGCTGAAGCACAGCTGTAAAACACACATTAATCAGCTCCCTCGAAAGCTCCAAGACTTGGTAAGTTCTCCGATATTTAACTCTTGTGTTTTTCTGTGTATTTTATTATAATTATTTTCTTTATAATTTAACTTTGTGTAATTGAACTGAAGGCTTCCCCTGGCCAGGGAATCTTTTATTTCAAACAGTTCTTATACTTAATATTTTAGCACATGTTAATTTCTCTCATCCGTTGTTATAAACTCAGAACCTATGTTAATGCTTAATACCTACTTTTATGCAACGGATGCTTACCGGTGTTAAAATAAATTCAAACTCAGCTAAGTGACGTTTAATTTCAAATGTAATCTTCTAACGGTTATTTAGTGAACCGTTGTATTTCAAATTTTAACGGTCACTTAGTTTTTTTTTTTTTTTTTCTTTTGCTTTTTAAAATAATTATATAAAACTAGAATCACTTTCCTTTGCCTGCCTGTAACTCCGTATGATTGTCTCTGCCACTCACAGCATTCAGCAGTGATGAGTGTAGAATTCTTTTAAATCAAATTGATGGGCGTCAAAGACTATGGAGACGTGAAGGGGAACGATACAGTCAGTTAAATTTTGAAACTACGGTGGCATACGGCGGAGGGTCCATAATGGTTTGGGGGGGGATATGTTTGGGAGCTCGCACGGAATTGGTGGTGTTTGATAGAGGAAGTTTGACTGCTGATCGATACATAAGGGAAGTTCTTGAAGAAAACGTGGTACCTTTTGCCCCCTTTATCGGTGACGGCTTTGAGTTGATGCAAGATAATGCTCGGCCTCATACCGCACTGCGAACTCGCGAGTACCTTAATGATGTGAACATCGCAGTAATGGAGTGGCCAGCAAGGTCACCAGACATGAATCCGATTGAGCATGTCTGAGACTTACTAAAACGTGGGGTGAAATCCCGAATACCCGCACCTGTGGCTTTGGATGAACTGCGAAATGCCGTATTGGAGGAATGGCAGACACTACCCCAAGAAACGATAGACAACATCATTCTTAGCATGCCAAAACGGGTAGAAACCTTAATAAAGGCACGTGGAGGAAATACTCGATACTGATTTATCCTTTTTTTTAATCAAATACAAAATGTTTCATTGTTTTTTTAATTTTTTTTAGTCAGCATGAAAATTCAGGAATGTTTATTTTTCCGTAATGTTTATTTTTCTCAATTAAATTGCACCAAATAAAATACCTTTTAGTTAAAAAATATGCCATTTTATTTATGATAGCGAATGGCTGTCATTAGTTTTGAAAACAAAATTATTTTGAAAAATATTTAGTCTTTTTTTTATGTTCCGCTAATTATGCCGGTGTGTGTATATAGAGACAGGCTCTGTTATATATAATTAACCATACAGTATAAATATGATAAGAATAATTAATAATAATAAATATATTCTTAATTAATATTAGTGATATTATTAATATTATTATGAATAAGGTATAATTTTTCGTACACGGTGTCTTTGAACATGGGGCTTTAAATCCAAGGTCCGATTCTTCTCGCATAACTTATCTACTTTTGTTCTGCAATTTTTTTTAAATATTAGCACTGGTGATTTCATTTTTTTCATTACAGATTAAATGTAACTTTTAATGTATGCAATCCCACTAATATAATAAATGCGAAAGTTTGTAAATCTGTTTGTTTGTTACTTCATCACGTTTAAGCTGCTGAACCGATTTAGATGAAATTCGGCATGCAGATGGTTTGAGTCCCGGGGAAGGACATAGGGTAGTTTTTATCCCAGAAAATTGCAGTTTCCGCGGGATAGCGATTACTGAATTCTACGCAGGCGGAGTCGCGGGTAACGGCTAGTACAATATAAAGTTTATCTTAGAGATGTCAAATAAATGTCAAAAAATATTTAAAATCCCCCGTACCAAGAGACAGCGATAACACCGCCATATTCAATACACTGATTTAACGATTTAATTTTGAAGATTAATAAATGACCAATTTTTTTTTTAAATGTTACAAAACAAAAGTAGCTGAGATAGGAGCACTATGAGAGTAGAATCGAACCTTAAATTTAAAGCCTCATTTTCAGAAACAGCCTATACCATTGTTATTTACCTATCTATTGTTATTTTTTTTTTCTAGAATATTTTAACTTTTCAGTTTGTCTGCGTGTAAAATAAACTAAGTAATGTAAATAATTTAGTAATATTTGAGTTGTATTATTAAAGTTATAATAATGACTAATTAAAAAAACCTCAATAATTATACCATGTATAATATAGGCATATAGGTGTTATAATTATTCAGTTTTTGTAATCTTAATTAGTCACATTAAAAAGGTCAAAAACAAAGGCATCATTATATGGCTATTAAACTGAATACGTAAGTACCTATGTGTTCCATTGACATCCAATGCCTTTATTTTATTTTATTTTCCACTCAAGAGTAAGGGAAGAAAGTATTATTTTGCTCCCGTATGTTAGAGATGAAAAAAAACCCTTATTTCGTATTGCCAAAACCCTTAAAAGTTTTTTTTTAATTTTTATTTTATCACTACTTTGTCAGCGTGGTTAACAAATACTCATGAAAAATTACCGCTGTCAGAGTAACAGTGAGTAAGCTAAGCCGCGAACAGACGGATGGAAACTAGAACGGTTTCTTGTTGGACTACACATCCCTAAAAATTAAAATAAAACTCGAATTCATTGAACCATTAATAAGTAGTAAATAAAAATCAAAAACGGGACCATAATTAAGTATACTACTTACTAATTACTTACAGTTTTATTTGATTTGATTTTGTATTTTTTTTGTTCTTTTTTATTATTTGGTTTGGAATTTGGCATATAATGTAATTTCTTATATGAAATAAATTAACTTACTTAATAATAGGTAGGTATTAGTTATTTAATTTAAAACTTTTTGAAACATCCATAATTATTATGTTTACTCGTACCTTCCGAACGCAGAAGGCAAAAAAACCGTGCTTTTACTAGATAAGAAAATAATCCTTAAATTTTGCACTGATCAGTCCCAAAGTATGAGAAAATTTAATAAAGAAGAAATATATCTTTTTAGACTTAGCGAACTCGTAAAGTTCCCTTCCTATCCTTATAAGACGTTTCACGGTAATAATTGACTTAAACCAGTAAAGATAACTTTACATACCGTCGCTGTTTCCACTGCCGAATAAATGGCCGTGTCCAATGAGAGGCAAAGCCCCCGGGTATTCCGGAGGCCGGGGCCCTTTGTTGGCCCTAGATCGGGACACCAACACGGCAACAATAATATAAATCGCCACAAGGGCTATAACCACAGTTATCCACATATTCGTCACTATAAACATTTTTTCACGGACACTAGTCCACTAACGCACGCGACGACTTCCTAATGCGAAATAAGTATGAAAAAGGTTGTGCATTTCCATATACATGTATTAATTTAAACAACGTCATTGCTACGGTTCGAAGTTTGCATACGTCACGGCTATTCAATTGAATATACTTAGTTCAATGAATCCCGTTTGCCTCATCATTAAATGACGACTGTTATGTATTATATGCTTAAATGTTAAATATTATAAATGCGAAAGTTACTCATTAGTATAATAATATCAAAATTAAAAATTTATTTATTTACGGCACGATAATAATTTTTTTCTACCTAAATGTGTATTAATTTAATATAATATCACAACAAATTTATTTCTTAACAAACAAATAAAATATCTATATTTTTATTCATTTAAAAAGTCTGTGATAGAATAATAACATTTTTATTTCATCAAACATAGGTAAATACAATTAGGTGACAAATAAACAAAAGAACAAACTACGATGTGCCTCTCTAACAGTTACCACTTCACCCTTTAATAGCTGATCCGATTTATTTATTTATTTATTAACTTTTGCACACAAAACTAATTGTAAACATGCGGTACAGTAATAAGAATAATTAAGGCAAGAGATCATGGACAATCCAATTTGCTGACACAAACATTAAGTCAATTTAGTTAAAATCGTACCGTTTTAAGACACTGGGAAGGACGTTATAATTAATATACAAATTTAATAAATAGAACAAATAATCAATTTAGGAATTTAGTAAATAAAAATTATAAAAAAAATAGGTTATAATTTTCGGTCCTTTTATCTTTTTAGCTACTCTTGTTTCTGATATCGTTCAAAGGTTAACTGAAAGATATCCCTTTAAGGGATAAGTTCGGCTTTGTATATTTCTTTATATTGCTAACTGTTAATTTCTAGTGTTTTATGTACAATAAAGGGTTATACAATACAAACTGACAAGCCTTGATTGAAACATTTTACAAAAACAAACTTATCCTAAATAATAACCAAAAACATAAATTTGTGATATGAGAGCCAAGGTCAATGCATCGTTGTTGACTTCGACGGCTGCGTCACAGCCTTTTTTTCTTTTAACTTGGCTGTGCACGCTACTGCGTGTCTAGATGGCCTGTGACATCATGGGTTTAGATGTTAAGGTCAGCAGCCAAGAAAAGGTTACATACTCTTACCTCTTCTGCGTGGTTACCGCCGTTACAGGAGGTACCTTTTTATCTGCAGCTGACTGTACAAGAAGATTAGGTAGGTCGTTTAAATAATTGGGTATTTAACAAATTTTTTACAACACTGCTCGAAAATGAGGCCATAGATATATAACCAAAATCCAGTACCCAAAACTGCCTAGGTATATACTGAGTTTCGGGTAACAATTTACCGGCACGGATAATACCGTCATGGAAATACCGACCCGATATTTCGTGTACACGCCCATACAAACTGGTATCAAACTATATATACTATTTAAACGCTGACTCATTTATGGCTCGCAAAACACGACAACAATGTAACACATTACGGTAACAGGTCGTATTAATATATTGTAATGTATTTCATAGTACGATACGACTTTTTAGAATAATATAATATTTCAGAATTTCTTGAATATTGCTGAAACGACAATCGGACAAATCAAAAGTAATCGTCTGCTGCATGTGAAATTAAATAGGCCAGTGGGAATGCGTCATTTATGACTTTTATAAGGGTTATTTTCTCTTAAACGCTTAATATGCACAAAATGCTTTAATTTTTTTACACAAGATCCTACCACCTGCAAACACACACCACCCCCCCCGACCCTATTTCCCCACTTACACTACACTATTTCCCGGCCCGATAATAACCCCCGCCCGGACCGCCGCACCCCAAGATAATATCGATATGTAAATACCGACCCGATTACTCATGTACACACGCCCATAACTATAAACTCGTGCGTGTACTGCCGTTTCGCAAAATTTTTTCCCAGATGTTTCATTCGGCAAATGTTGAATTTCCCAAATATCAAATTTCTCTAAAACCATATTTTTTTCTCAGAATAATATATATTCTTATAGTTTTATAAGAGCACAATAAGATATGTAAGGTTTGTTTTATGAAAGTTCTAAAAATAATATGGTTTAGGAGAAATTTGATACTTGGAAAATGAAATATTAAAATTTGCGAAAAATATTTTGCCCGAATGGCAGAGAACCAAACTCGTGTGAAACTGACTTGAGTTTCTATGGGCGTGTAGAAGAAAAATCGGGTCGGTATTTCCATGTCCGTATTATCTGTGCCAGTAAAGAGTGTCGGCGGTGGCGGGAGCAACACAGTCTTTGAATACTTGTTGTTTGTTTTGTGATACTTATGTAAATATTTTTTTCATCACACTTGCTCGTAATCAGTGTCATAACATGCAGGCTACCTTGGTTGCAACCCTCCAAATAAAACCCTCGACCTTAATGTGCTTGTCATGAAACCCGTGGTCGGTAAATGATTCATTTCGCGTACTGTTCTTGTCATGAAGCCCAAGGTCGGTAAATGAGTCAATATGCGTACTTGTACTGCTGCGCCGTGCCGCGTGCCCGTGCGCGTGCGCGCGCTCCTGCAGCAGGACTACTACATGGACCACATGCACACGCACGTTGCGGCGCATGCCGAGTGCTGAGGGAGGTAGAGGGCGGCGCTACCAAGTAGTATCGCCAATATTTGGAACAATTAAAGTTTTTCTTTTACAAATATAAAATTTTACTCGCAAATGTGATGAAAAACATTGTATGTCGCACGGGCGGTACTATAATTACGAACATCGACTCATTAAAGCCCTCAGTCTTCGACTTCAGGCTTCTAATAGACTCTCGTTCGTAATTCCTTATTTACCACCCTTAAGACACAATGTACTATTATTTCCTAGCAGTGGTCGTGAAAAGCACAATGTTGAGTTTCGGCTAAAAGTGCAATAGATGAACTCGTATTATCGAAGCTCTCCCTTCGGGTCGGCCTTCAAATTAACTCGTTCATCTATTTCTATTGCTTACTTTTCAGCCTCTACAGCAATTTACTACTATACTTCACTTCTAAACCTACAGGAACCTTATTGAGTGCGGACTCCAAATAAAATAGTGAACAAGCCGGCTTATCAATAGTTCAGTTTTATTCATTAAAAAAATTTGTAGCTACTTGTAGATAAGGGAGTAATCATGCGTATACATAGGCATTAACTTAATTTTGCTAATTACATCTACTGTGCTAAGTAAGTACACAGGGTGAATGATAAAAGTAGCAATATATCGTATCTAAGTCCTCCTTTCTACTGAAATGTAATGGCCGGCGTGGGGTTTCAGCATGATGTCTACCTTCAGCTGCAGCTTGGAGATGTCGGACTTGAACCTGAAGCTCCTGATCAGGTGCGCCAGAGTCGTCTTCATACTCAAAAGAGCAAAATTCTTGCCTGCAAACAGATAATATATTGCGAAAATTTCAGAGTAATGGTAGGTAACTTAGCTAACACTTAGGCGGTTAGCTTAGGTAACGATTCACCTCGAGCCGTTCGTTTCCATATTTTTATGTACACACTAGGGAATATGCAGGTTTTTTAACCGACTTCAAAAAATGAGGAGGTTATCAATTCGGTTGTTTTTTTTATGTTTGTTACCTCAGAACTCCGTCATTTATGAACCAATTTGAATTTTTTTTGCGTTCGTCTAGGGATGTCTTCAATTAGGTCTCATAAGCACCAAATTAGGATCTGATGATTGAATCTTAAGAAAATCGAAGGAACTCTTCAAATGTTGTAGGGACACCCATAGTAAATTGGATATATTTAGTAGTAACTCGTGCATTTGCTCTTGAAAATCATCATTTGGTGAAGTGGAACTGATGATGAAGACCACAGTTGACCATTGGAGTTACTACTCAATAACAAGTATTTCAGGGGTGGAATTTTAATTACTTTGACCTAGTTGCTAGGCAATTTATTCTCCTCGTAATGCATATGGTAAAACGGGTGGTGAAGCACCAGGACTCCTCAATAATGAACGTCTCTGCATCGGAAAAAGCAATCTTTCGTAAAGGTTGACGAGCAGTTGATATTAAACTGTTGTATCTTAGATTATTTACAGTAAAATGCGTGAAAAAAAAATTTATAACAAAAAATTTAACCGACTACAAAAAACTATAGCAGCAGGAGTGATTGAAGCCCAATATTAATATAATTGCGTAGGTGAGGTAGATGACTATAGGTTCACTCCTGCTGGCTCGTGCTGAAGCACCGACCGACTTCGGACTGAAAGAAAATTATTTTCATGGTTTTTTGTAGTCGATTCAATTTTTTGTTACATATTGTTTTTATTTGTTAAAGTATTTCTAGACGAATTAAAAAAAAATTGAAATCGGTTCATAAATGAAGGAGTTCTGAGGTAACAAGCAAAAAAAATACAACCGAGTTGATAACCTCCTCCTTTTTTTTTAATCGGTTGAAAAAATAGAGTTGAAATTTTATAATGGAAAACTAATACAACGCATCCCATTTGCCTAACCACCCTTGCGAAATAGGATAGGTTAAATAGGTACAGGCAACCAATTTGATTTCTGAGCCACATACATACAGACATACATATATACATAAAATCACGCCTCTTTCCCAACTGGGTAGACAGCGACTACATCCTTCCACTTGCTACGATTCTGGCATACAACTCTTGCTTCCTCTACATTCATCAATCTTTCGTCGGCTTAGAGTACTCCTGACCCGACCTTTCTACAGAACGTCCCCGGTTTGATCGTGGAACGTTCGTCTAGGCCTTCCTCTCCCAATGTTCCCATTCGCGCTCGTCTTATAGATCTGCCTAGTCAATCTGTTTTCATTCATTCTCTCGACATGCCCAAACCATCCAAGCATCTCTTTCTTAATCCGTGTGTGCAGTAGGTCAAATTTAGCTTCCAATTTAGCTTTTTTTTTTGGGTCAAAACCCAAATAAAGTAGGTAAGCAAACAGGGCAAGCTAAATGAAATGTTGTAATAAAGATATTACCGATCGTTTGCAGGTGTTTGTTAACAAATGCCTGAGGCGTATCCTTGGAATTTTTTGGCCTCGAACTATCTCAAACGCAAGACTGTGGCAAATGACTGACCAGAAGCCAGTAAGCCGAGAAGTTATGACAAGGAAATGGCGATGGATTGGACACACGCTTCGAGGGTCGAATGATCACCTGCCCAAGCAGGGTCTCCGTTGGCAATCTACTGGCAGAAGACGGCCAGGACGTCCTCGGACCACGTGGAGGCGATCAGTTGAGAAGGAGGCTGGCTCAATTGGTCTCAGCTGGGAAGAGCTGAGAAGAAGCCGCGCAAGATCGAGCCAAATGGAAAACTCTTCTACGAGCCCTATGTCCCTAGTGAGGGATAACAGGATCACATCATCATCATCATCAATAAAGATATTAAGTTTCTTTCGTAATATAGCTGTACTATAACATTGCAGATGGCCGTTTACTCTTTGCTGCCGTCGATTTACATATTATTATTACCTATGCACATCCGTTTGCCCAGACTAAAGGCGGCGAAGGCAGCCCGGTGCCCAGGGATCCTGGACTTGTCCAGCCAGCGGTCTGGGACGAAGAGTTCCGCGTCTTCACCCCACATCTTATGTCGATGCAGGGCGTGGATTGCGATAAATGCACTCGATCCAGCAGGGAGAGTGTAGTGCTCTGAAAAAATAACCTATGAGTATAAAAATAACATATAAGACTCCAAAAAGCAATATAAATCTTTTTGGATCACTAATGTGGCTCTGGATGCCATCTTTTGGATGGGACTTTTTTTTATTCTACTGGACAGAAAACGAGCAAGTGGGTCTCCTGATGATAAGAAATCACCACCACCCATAAACACCTGCAACACCAGGGGTATTGCAGATGCGTTGCTAACCTAGACGCCTAAGATGGGATACCTCAAGTGCCAGTAATTTCACTGGCTGTCTTACTCTCCACGCCAAAACACAACAGTGCAAGCACTGCTGCTTCACGGCAGGATTAGCGAGAAAGATGGATGGGACTACCCTTTAGCTTATTTTTTTGGCATGTTGAGGCTTTGCTTGTCTAGTGCTGCCCTCCTTTCGTTTCCACTTCCATCAGTAGTTTTACACTGCAAAAATAAGGTGGAAGGGACGAGGAGTGCAGTTTTTTGTATGAACTCCCACAAAACCCCGGCGAATCTTACCCCAGCCATTTCTGAAGGACCAGAGTATAAACTTTTGTCACAATAGTCTTGGATGTTTCATATGTATATAAGTATGTATTTATCTATATAAGTATGTTTATCCGTTGCCTAGTATCCATAGTACAAGCTTTGCTTAGTTTGGGACTAGGTCAATTGGTGTCAAATGGCCCATGATATTTATTTATTATTTATTTATTATTATTATTTACTTTAATTCTCCAATTTGGTCTTCTGTTGTGCCCTCCAAAGAACCCTGATGGCTTTGTTGCTACTGGGCGCGTCCTCAATCCGGAACACATGTGTGGTGTGGGCGGAATTTGCATACCTCTGATTACTTAAACCTACGTATTTATGTTTAATGACTTTGTTATATAGGATAGGATAGGAGGATATCCAAGGATAGAAAAATGAGAGAGGATTATTTTGGTTTTTAGTTAGAGGGAGTAAAGAACGAAAAATTTTAGGGGGTGCCTATGGCTAAGGGACAAGCTTGGTAGGCGAGTTGTGGTGTGGAAATTGTGTATTGTGAACGTATTTCGTGTATGTTATTTGTTTCTGAGGTAACGGCGGAGCAGGTGGTGCTAATAGTTAATCACCGGCAGAGGCCCGACTACCAAAGACGACAACTTTGGCCCTGGCAACATAAAACTGTCAAACACTGCCAACCGATGAATAGATCCTAGAAATAGAGGAAGAATTGAGCAGGTTACGATGGGGAATCATAGGGTTGTCAAAAGTCCGTAGAGAGAGGGAGGACACGATAACCCTGAAGTCCAGTAACTTGATTTAGAGGGCAACCACCAGTCTCAGGAAGGTGTCGGGTTTATCGTCCACTAGTCCCTCGTGAACATCGTGGTGAATATCGAGAGTGTGTCGACCAGGGTAGCGTGCCTTGTACTCAGAATCCGGCGCACGGATGTTACCTGCATTAGCAATAAGTATCGGCAGAATGCTGCCGGAGTTTTGTATTGTTACCTACCCTCTTTTTATGTTCTCGCTCATTATAAACATACAAGTTTAATTTTAAGTTCTCATAATAAGTGAATTGTAAATTCTTAATGAGAATAAATGATCTTTAAACCAAAAAAAAAAGAATGACCCAACGATATTCGTTGAAGGTCCTCCGCCTCCGACCTCGACGCACTCTGACGATGAGGTAGAGGCTATGTATATTTCCAGAGAGGATATTATTTCCAGAGCCATGCATAGCTCCAGAATTCACTTCACGGTTGTTAAGGGGGACTTCAACGCAAAGCTGGGCAAACGAGACGGCGAAGAGCTGAGAGTGGGGAAATTTGGAGTGGGGCGCAGGAATCACCGGGGCCGCCCCTACTGGACGGTTTTATGGAGAAGGAGGGACTCTTTATGATGAACTCCTTCTTAAAAAAACCGGCCAAGAGCGTGTCGGACACACCCAAAATAGGGTTCCGTAGCCATTACGAAAAAAATAAGTAATATTTTTCTAAGGATTTCGTATTTTATACGGAATCTTCCAAGTTTAGGTATATTTTATACCTTAGGCTGCTATTTAAGAGTAAAACTACTAATAATTCTCAAGCAAACTTAGCCGTTATAGTTTTCCTTGAAAGTTTGATATACTTACTACCATCCTGATTTTTTTCAATTTTTTCCACTCACCGGTTTAGATTTTAGAAGGGGGCGGACGCTCGATTTTTATGAAAATTTGCACTTTAAAGTTGAATATTTCGCAAACAAATCACTGAATCGAAAAATCGTCTCAGCAACCCCTAATATTTTAAAAGACCTATCCAATGATACCCCACACTATAGGGTTGGATGAGAAAAAAAAATCATCCCCACTTTACGTCTATGGGAGGTACCCAAAAAAAAATATTTTTGAATTTTTAATTGTACCATTTTGTCTGCATAGTTTATTTATATATTCGTGAAAAATTACAGCTTTCTAGCATTGATAGTCCCTGAGCAAAGCCGCGGACGGACAGACAGACAGACAAACAGACTCAGACAGACAGACAGACAGACATGGCGAAACTATAAGGCTTCCGTTTTTGCCATTTTGGCTCCGGAACCCTAAAAACGTGAGCATAGAAAATGGACCTGGATGAGCCCTGATGGTGTTACGAGGAATTTTATCATGTCAACAAAAAAACACATATTCAATGATGTCTTCGTGTTCTCTCGTGTTTAAAACCGGGAGTGTTCACCGTATGGCACGAGGCACATTTAATATCCAGTTCAAGCTTAAAAGGTCTCGACTGATGAAATCTACGCTCCGCCCGGAACCTGCTCAGCTCCAAAACCCCGAGAGCTTTCAGCTCGAACTTCAAAACCGTTTCGAATGCCTAGTGCAGCGTTACGCTTTACGCTGCCTTATAATAACCTTCTTTTTACATAATCTTCTAAATCTGTAACTGGCAGCTTCGTATTTCGAATAAGTAGTTACTTACAAGTATTGATTTGCATTCTTTTGTTTTTTCGTGGTCGGGCTTTTGACGTGAGAGGAAAAAAGCGTTAGAAGACCAAGGTAACGAGCAAGTATTTAAATACTTTTATTATTTTTTGTTATTTCACGGTGTTTCCTGTGCTTTTATGTTAATTAGTTATCGCCCCATACAAATTACATAAAGTTTGCACAGATCTTCACCATCACCTGATTTTTGTCCCGAATAAGTTTATGGAAGCCGTTTATGACGGGTATGTAAAGTTTATACTTTTTTAGTATTGGTTTGGCGTAATATAGTTATTTTCCATGTGACCTACTTCCCTATCTTGGGGCCTTATTTTACTTAAGTCACTGTTATGTTCCTTTTTTCAGCTTCCAGTTTACCCTTAAGTTCCGGTTTTCTTTTAACCAAGACCCAGTTCCTGTAGGTACTATCCGAAATTCCTTTTCACCAGCTACATTCCAGTTCTCAAAACCGTTTGTCTGACACAGAGCTGTCAGACACAAGCTAAGTTCCAGCAAATCATCCACAGCACAGTTCTTCCGGCAGAAATATCGTTATAATATTAGAGTTGAGACATTCCTTTTTGTTTAAATATTTTATATTTTCCGCACACACATTGTACGTGTATATGTTTTTTGGTTTATAAACCAACCAAATTAATAACATAGAAAGTGTTAACGAAGGGGCCTTGACACTAACGCATTTTCTTGTAATTTATACACTGTGTGCGGAATGAACTCTTAATTTTCGTAAGGATTTACTGTCGGTAAGGATTCACGAGTTGATCTGACAGAAGACTAAAGTGAATGACGTAATAACAGAAATAGAACGCAGAAAGTGGAGATGGGCAGGACAAATTGCTATAATGGACCACAGTCGTTGGGCGAGGAGAGTCCTGGAGTGGAGACCCCGTGCTAACACCCGCGGTAGAGGACGACCACCAAAAAGATCGACAAATGATATCCGGCAAGAAGCTAGCGTAAACTGGATGCGAGTGGCAATGGATAGGCAAGACTGGAAAAGTAGAGAGGAGGCCTATGTCCGAAGACGGGCGCTATAAGGGCTCAAAGTCAAAGTCAAAGTCAAAATATCTTTATTCAATTTAGGCTATAACAAGCACTTATGTATGTCAAAAAAAAATCTACCACCGGTTCGGAAAAACCTCTGCTGGGAAGAATCCGGCAAGAAACTCAACGAGGTATATATTTTTTTAAACAGATTTACACTATTAATAAATGATATGTATAAATCACAAGTATTTAACACAACTTTATTTTTAACACAGTAGTACGGCTGTTATAAATAGTTATAGAAGGATTCACTGTAAATATAGTTTTAATATTTGGTATATTTTATTAACTTGAGTTACCTACTATTAATTTATTAATGTAAATGGTTAATTACAACTTGAACATAATTTGTAGAAAATTTTCAATAATGCATTTATTTTACCTTAGGCTCATGGAGGTGAGACGTGAGATGATACTGCAGTCCTCTGGTGACGCTTGTCGCTACCGGCAGTTCAACAGGCAGATCTCAAAGTCTCTGAAGCGCGATGTACGCCGATTGAATACTAATAATATTGAAGAGGCTATTGAGCGTAACAGGGGCTCTAAGGTGTTTACCAGGGTTCTGCCTGTTGGTCAAAGCCGGTTAATAAAGTTGAAGACCGACGATGACAGAGTCATTTCATCCAAACCTGAACTGTTGGGGGAAGTTGAGAGGTTTTATGGACAAGCTATACACGACAACTCGAACACCTGTCGAAAATCTAGCTGTCGACACTATACCGAAGAGATCCCGGACGTCAGCCTGTACGAGATGGCCCTCAAACAGCTTCAGAATGGCAAAGCGCCAGGTGACGACGGAATTATAGCCGAACTCCTGATGGCGGGGGGTAAACCAGTCCTTAAGGGCCTTAAGACGGTGTTTAGTTCCGTTCTTCACCAAAGGACAACGCCGAAAGCATGGAACAGAAGTGTGGTGGTGCTCTTCTCCAAAGAACCGGGCAAGTGCGAGTCGGACTCGTGCACCGAGGGTTCCGTATACATTTATAGGTATGTAAGTAAACGGGAATCGAATCTTGAAGATATTTCTCGCTGTTTTCCGAGTGTATGCAGAGCCCTACTCTTAAGCAAAATGTACGCAGTGTGGGGTCAGATTATATTGGTCATTGATATTTACAGACAGACATAAAAAAACATGGAGACCAGGATCGCTGGCGGCGCATGGATGCGAGGGGCTGAAGACAGAGTGTTGTGGCGCGCCATGGAAGAGCCCTATGTCCAGCAGTGGACTGCTGTAGGCTGATGATGATGATGATGATGATGATGATAAAAAATCAAGATTTTCAGACTTTTCTAGTTAGTTGCGTTATAATAGCTAAGTACCTTCATACCAAATTTCATGATTCTGAGTTCGCGGGAAGTACCTGTAGGTTTTGATTCCCTTGCGAGTTTCGAAAATTTGCTGAAATTTGCAGCATAAACGGCTGCATGATTGCGTTGGCTTAGAAGTTTGATTTTTTTACAGCTCCAAGGAACAGTAGACTTCATTATTTGATATAAATTTCAGGTTGATACCTCCACGCGTTCCCGAGAAAAAGGGTCTTGACAGACAGACAGACAGACGGACAAAAAGTGATCCTATAAGGGTTCCGTTTTTTCCTTTTGAGGTACGGAACCCTAAAAAAGGGGATAACAACTTGCTGAAGAATTATAGACCAATCTGCTTCTGAGCTATGTTTACAAGCTGTTTTCCAGGGTCATCACAAATCGTCTTACACGCAGGCTTGACGACTTCCAGCCTCCTGAACAAGCCAGCTTCCGAAAAGTCTATAGTACCGTAGACCTCATGCATTGCGGCAGGTTATACAGAAGACCGAAAAGTATAACCTCCCCCTTTGCCTTGCATTTGTGGACTACGAGAAAGCCATCGATTCGATCGAGACGGGCTGTGCTGCAGGCTCTCCAGCGTTGCCAAGTTGACTACCGGTATATCAAAGTGTCTGTACGAAAACGCCACTATGTCCGTCCGACTACAGAACCAGAGCAAGAAGCCTTTTCCTCTGCAGCCGGGAGTCAGACAAGGAGATGTGATCACTCCCAAACTGTTCACCGCTGCATTGGAGGATGCTTTTAAGGTTCTGGACGGGAAAGGACTAGGCATTAACGTTAATGGCGAGTACTTCACTCACCTTCAAATCGCCGACGATATAGTAGTCATGGCTAAGGGTATACCTTTACTTGCCCGAATTTCATTTGCACGAATTTCATGTGCTATAATATTCAACCGTCATAATATTGTTTCTTATAAATTCATTTTCACTACTCATTGTTTACCATATTAATCAAAAACCAGAATCTTTGTTTCCCATAATATTAATTTCAATAATTTCATTTTTCATAATCATTGTAAGCCATAAGTATCATATGCCATAATATCATTTGCCATCCATGTAAATGGTGAGTATCGACACTATATACTAATAAATCCCATACGTCAAACAGGTCAACAAGTTTGGTAAGAATTGTGACATTTCATTTGTGCGAGTGAGCGAAGCGAGCGAGCAAGACGGTTCGGAGCAGAAGCGACTCGGATAGTTTAGGTTCCGAAGGCTAAGGCGGGAGCGAAGCGGAATTCGATGTTAGGTTTTTTTTTTTATAGTAGCCCGAATAATAAAGATAATAGATAGATTAGTAGTAGAAAAAAGCAATTTTAATCAATCATAATCAAAATAAACACTATGTAGTATGGCGTTTGAATATTCTATTAAATAATATTATTGCACATAATAATATGGAAAACAATACGTATTGCATTCGTATCATTATGGCATCTAATTTTCGGGAAAATAAGAATATATCAAATACATTTTGTAGTAAACGAAACATTCGAGCAAATAAAGTTTCGGGCATGTGAAGTTCGGGATAATGAAATTATGGCATATAACTTTCGAGCAAACAATAGATAACCATGGCTAAGACCATGGAGGACCTCAGTGCTATGCTCGCTGACCTCAGCAGAGTTTCCGACCGAGTTGGCCTAAAAATGAACATGGACAAGACGAAAGTCATGTCTAATGTCAATGTTGTGCCAGCTCCCGTAATATTAAAAGTCTCTGCGCTTGAAGTTGTTGACTACTATGTATGCCTGGGATTAACGGTCTAGTTAGGTAGCTGCAACTACTAAAAAGAGATCACTCGTCGAATCCCACTCGGCTGGGCAGCGTTCGGGAAGCTTTACAGTGTCTTTTCGTCCAAATTACCGCAGTGTTTTAAGTCTTTGACCAGTGTGTGTTGCCTGTGATGACATACTGGGCACTAACGATGGGCCTCACAGAGTACTTTATACATATACATGGGCCTCATGAGGAAGCTCAAAGTAACTCAAAGGACTATTAAATATACAAGATGGAGCGACGACCTGGTTAAGTTCGCGGGATCACGTTGGATGCGGAAAGCACAAGACCGGTCTGAGTGGAGAGGCTTGGGGGAGGCCTATGTCCAGCAGTGGACGTCTTTCGGCTGACATAATGATTTGCTTCTGAGACGTGCCACGCGGACCACCAAACCAAGCTGGTTAACACGTTAAGAATTTAACAAACTGTCCATCACCAACGATTATGATGGTGACTGAGATAGGCCTATAGCAGTTATTTACATTGCAATTAAATCTCAAATATTAATAAACACTATCTTACTCAGTTTGATGCTTTCTGCTATATTTCTTCCGATGAATGGACCAATAGGATACAGTCGCATGCTTTCCATCAGCACGGCTTCCAGGAATACCATTTTCGAAATTTCTAGTTTATCTACATCCCTGTCACCTAACACTTCAGCGATTCTGAAACAAACTAGCAGTTTTATCCTTCTTATCCCCTTTTTCGCGACACATTATCCACGGTGGAAACCGCAATTATTATTAGAATATTATGGGTTACTAAAATGACTTGTTTTTTTTTTTTATTTACTTATTTTATGATAGATAATGATAATACTCACTCTTCAAATGCACGTTCCTGTATATCAGGATGCGACCCCAACAATATCAAAGTGTAGAGAATAGTGCTGGCTGAAGTGTCATGACCAGCCACGATTAAGGTGTCAATCTCATCCTGGATTTCGTGGTCGTACCAGCAGTTTTTGCCAGAACATTCCTGGATTAAATTAATAAACGCCTTGAAGGTTTTACCTAAAAAAAGATTTGAATGGGTAACTTCTGAAATCATCATCGCAGCCTATATAGGTACGTCCCAATGCTGGGCACAGGCCTCCTCTCAGAACAAGAGGGCTTGGACCATAGTTCCCACGCGGGCCCA
Organism: Choristoneura fumiferana; assembly: GCF_025370935.1. Taxonomy (NCBI): domain Eukaryota; kingdom Metazoa; phylum Arthropoda; class Insecta; order Lepidoptera; family Tortricidae; genus Choristoneura; species Choristoneura fumiferana. Next base: position 9,159,135 of record NC_133496.1, on the reverse strand, counting down.
GTGCGGATTGGGAACTTCACACGCACCATTGAATAGCTTCGCAGGTTTGGGCAGGTTTCCTCACGATGTTTTCCTTCACCGCAAAGCTCGTGGTAAATTACAAATGTAATTTCGCACATGAATTTCGAAAAATTCAGAGGTGCGAGCCGGGGTTTGAACCCGCGACCCTCTGTTTGAGAAGCTATAGGTCAAACCACTAGGCCAACACGGCTTAACTTCTGAAATAAAAGGTCCATATTGGCTCATAATATAATTTTTTTATTCGATTAGTTATTATTTTTGATTTCGTTGTGGATAAAACTAGAAGCCTGAATTTTTAGTAACCAAAAAGGCATTGTATAAACACGGTACCTATATTTCAAATGTTATTCAATTTGAACTAGTAGTTTAAGAGTTATAACAAGTCAGTTTCTTAATATTGTCACTCACTGACTGACTGACTGACTGACCGATCATCAAAAGTCTAAGGCACTTCTAGCAGATATAAAAAATTTAGAATACAATTAGTGTTTAGTGTATAAATCAAGGAAAAACTAAAATATCAGGCGTGATTGTGGCCAAACGCGAGCCATACTGTATTTAAAAAACATACTGAGCGGAAAAAAATTTAGCCCTCAAATATATTATGCAGCCTAAGCTCAAATTACCCTATTGCACAGTACAACCTAATGTCAAAAACACATATTGCCATATAAACATAAATTCAAAAGAGCCTAACGTCTAAATACCCGAGTCCCTTAAAACCTTAAAACCAAAATGACCTAATCTTCAATATATACCTACTACTCCCGTGATCGCCTAATATCATAAAGGTTGAAGCTCAAAACAAACTACTCCCATAATACACTAGTCATAAAATACACCGTTCTCCAAATAAAATAGTTTCAAAACACACTTATCTCAAAAAATCCTAAATTCAAATTTAAAGAACTTCACAGTGGCCTAACAGTTAAAATCCGTGACTGTACCAAAAAATGTACTACAAATTAATGGGTTGTGTGTGCGACGTTCATCTTTTCGCATGTTTGATCGAAATGTTAGGTAGGTACTCCTGTCCTAAGTCCTGGCTCCATACAAATTTTGCTTGAAATTTTTTAAGTTTAAAATCCGGTATGTTCGTGATATGCCTAGGAATTTTATGATCTGCCAAAAACTGGCCAGATCATGAAGTTACGGCGTTTCATGATATACCTAGGAATTTTATCTAGGATTTAGGAATCTGCCGAAACGTCACTAGGCAAATCGTTAAACGGTGAGTTTTGAACGATATGGCGTTTATCCCTTAGCCAAATTATGAAATGGCGCCATTTCGTGATATGCCTAGGAATTTCGTGATCTGGTGAATTTTGCGATCGGCCGCCGACGTTATATATTCAAGTCTGCAATCTCTTGGAGTTGTGAAGCAAATCCATTGGATCCATTGGATCGTATCTTTTGAATGGGTTTTTTACAAAACCTCTGTAAATCGAAAGTTACAGCGAACTCGATCAATTGCGAATCCGAGGAAACGCGAACATGATGAAACGCGAAATTGATGTAACTCGAACATGATTAATCGCGAATCTGAAGAAAATAGAAATTGATGAAATGTGATTCTGAAGAACTGAGAATACGATGAAATGTGAAACAGATGAATGTCGCACAAGCACAACCCGGAATAACCACTACACAGACACATTTAGGGTATTTTGGGACTAGCGTGTTTTGAGACTATTGTATTTTGCGAATGGTGTATTTCAAGACTAGTATATTATGGGAATAGTTCGTTTTGAGCTTCAGCTTTTATGACAGTAGGTGATCTCGGTATAAGTACAAAATCAAGATAATTTCGTTTTGGTTTTAGAGTTTTAGAGTTTTTTGGGACTGTGGTATTTAGACATTAGGTTATTTTGAATTTATATTTATATGGTAATATGTGTTTTTGACATTAGGTTGTACCGTGTAATAGGGTTATTTGAGTTTAGGTTCTAAGGAAGTGGAATGAGTTTTCTACACTAACTGCATAAATAACTTCGTAATCCCATATAAATGTATAGGGTTACAAAGTTACATTTGCAGTGAATGAATCAGTGTACATAGTCTTCACCTCATCGTCGGAGTGCGACGAGGTCGGAGCGTATACCTGTATGGCCTTCAGCGAATATCGTTGGGTCATTCTGAGTACAAGGCACGCTAGCCTGGTCGACATACTCGATCTTCACCAGGGACTTGTGAACGATAAACCTGACACCTCCCTGAGACTGGTGGTCGCCCTTCCGGAAATAGAGCAAGTTACGGAACTTCAGGGTTATTGTGTCCTCCCCCTCTCAACGGACTTCTGACAACCCTTTGATTCCCCATCGTAACCTGCTCAATTCTTTCTCTAGTTCCAGTATCTTTTCATCGGTCTGCAGTGTTCGGCAGTTGTATATTGCCAGGGCCAAATGCTGTTGTTTTTGTTAGCCGGGCCTCTGCCGGAGATTAACTATAGCACCCTCTGCCCCGCCGTTACCATGGCCGCTACCGGCGCCAGGAATAGCAGGCCGCCGGGGACTATGGGTCTGGGCTAGTTTTGTGGGTTATTCATTTTTTATTTTTGAGGGGCCGCAGGGGGGCGACCGCAGTTATACCAGATAGTTCGCGGGGGATGCTGCTAACCATCCTCCAATTTATCCCTTAGGCGCCTCTTACGACATTCACAGGAAAAGATGGGGTGGTGCGATTCTCGATCGACACCACACGGCCAGAAATGCATCATAAAATACACGATGCCAAACACGATACAAAACCAAATCGTCTATGTAGGTATTAGATATTGGTCACATTCTGTCACAATTTTATATTTTTTATTATTTTATTCGTTGATATATTAATAATAAAAAATATAACATTGTGACAGAATGTGACCAATATCTAATACCTATATAGACGATTTGGTTTTGTTTTTGTATTATTTAACTTTACTGATGGCTGAGACCATGGAGGACCTGTGCTAAGCTCGCTTACCTCAGCAGAGTTTCCGACAAAGTTGCCGGAAAATGAACATGAACAAGACGAAAGTCATGTCTAATGTCCATGCTGTGCCAACTCCCGTTATAGTCGGAGGCTCTGCGCTCGAAGTTATTGACGACTATGTATACCTGGACAAACGGTCCAGTTAGGTAGGTCCAACTTCGAGAAAGTGATCACTCATCGAATCCAACTCGGCTGGGCAGCGTTCGGGAAGCTTCGCAGTGTCTTTCGTCCAAATTACCGCAGTGTTTGAAGTCAAAAGTCTTTGACCAGTGTGTGCTGCCAGTGATGACATACGGATCTGAGACGTGGGCGCTAACGATGGGCTTCATGCGGAAGCTCAAAATTACTCCGAGGGCTATGCTCGGGGTATCTCTGCGGGATAGAATCAGAAAAAAGGTTACCGACATAGCTCGAAGAATTGCGAAACTGAAGTGGCAGTGGACGAGGCACATTGCTCGCAGGACTGATAGCCGATGGGGTCAAAAGGTTCGAAGGTCCGCGGACTGGGAGACGAGCTGTCGGTAGGCTTCTAACAAGATGGAGCGACGACCTGGTTAAGATCGCGGGATCGCGGTGGATGCGGAAAGCACAAGACCAGTCTGAGTAGGGAACCTTGGGGAGGCCAATGTCAAGCAGTGGACGTCTTTCGGCTGACATGATAATGATGAATATTTACTTATTTAGATACTTACTAGTTTTATCATCATCAACAAGTTTTGCTTCATCTTTTTCACTTTTATAGTTTTCAATAACCTGGAAACAATGTACATACAGAAAACTATTCTCAAAATTACAATATTACTTATCAAAATAGTATAAATAAATTGGAGAATGTATGTATAATTACGACGGCCAAAATAGATAATACTACGCGTCTATAGCAGTGGCGCGGTATGTTAAATAATTTTCACGACACTGCTCGAAAATGTGGCCATAGATAACCTAAATCCAGTAAACGAAACTGCCTATATTGTACATTTAACAGCTAACTCATTTATGGCCCGCAAAAGACGACAACACTAACACGTTACGGTAACAGGTCGTATCAATATTATGTATTTCATAGTACGATACGACTTTTTAGAATATATTTCTGAATTTTATTCTCTGCGTGCTGAAACAACAATCGTAGAAATCAAAAGTAATCGTCTGCTGCATGTGAAATAAAATTGACCAATGAGAATGCATTAAGATTGGTTTTTGGAGTCTTTTTGTATTTTTTATTTCAACTCCAAATTTTGTTACTTTTACGGTCATCCCGTAAAACCCATATCGAAAATACAAACTGAAAAATACTACTGGACCACTGGACTGTCCAGTGGTGGTGTAGCGGTATAGCACGCGGCACGGAATGCTGAGGATCTGGGTTCGATTCCCAGCGCTGGTCTATTTTTCTGGTTTTTCTGTGCATCTATGTTTCAGCTTGTATTTTCAATGAGAATGCGTCATTTACGACTTTTACGAGGTGTATTTTTTTCTTAAACGCATAATATGCACAAAATCCTTTAATTTTTTTAAGGAAGTACTTATGTAAAAAAAACGCCACAACATTCACTTTTTAAGCCTGCTGCGCACTGCACTGGCTGAACAGCCAGGCTGCTTGCTTAGTGCGCGAGGATTTCATCCTCGTCATGTTCGTCGTGCTGCCACAGGTCGGACATGACGGATAACGTTTTTATTTTTTTAATATGTGGTTTTGGGTATACTGACCACAAAAAACGGACTCGTTTAAAAAAATAATTATGTCACAAAGGAGAAAGTAAAATCGGCGGGAGAGAAATGAATTCTTTGGATTGTAATTTTTGTTTTGTGATAAGTAAATATTTTTTATTTCCTCGCAGTGGTCGTGAAAAGCACAACGTTTAGTCTCGGCCAAAAGTGCAGTAGATTAACTTGTATTATCGAAGCCTCTACAACAATGTATTGTACAGTTAGTTCTGCTTCAAATTTAAGTTAACAATTACGTTGTTCCATTGTTGAAACCAACATTTTTAAACAATAAATATACAACTCGAAGTATACAACATATAAAAAATACAATAAGATGTCCTGCTGGAGATTAAAATGCACCGCAAATCAGTAAGAAACGCAAAAATATGAAACATACAAATCGATGTGAGTCTGAGGAGTTGAACTGAGGACAAATTATAAAATAATACAAAAAAACATGTATATGGGTAACATTAATAACAAGTTGAACATAGGTATTTCAAGTTGATTTTTGACGACATTATGTTCAGTTAAAAAACTTATTATTGAATTGTGTAGTTGAAGTTAATAAATAATCGTATTGTAGACACAATTTTATAAAGCGTCACAGATTTTAATTTACATACTTACATACCAAACAAAATAACACAAATAGTGATGAAAGATGACCTGCTAAAGAGCGACCACACCGCTGTTCTAAATACGAAGACGGTACGGAGTCGCAGTGACGTACCGTAAACGCCACTACATTATGTGTGGAGAGCATGCAGTAAAGTCGTGTCGTTTTAAGGCACGCCACATCATTTCGCACTACTTCCGTACAGACAGCGGTCTGGAGGGCCTGCGATAAAATCGTGGCGCTTGCGGCACGTCACTGCCATTCCGTACCGTCTCCGTATTTTGAGCAGCGGTGTGGCTGCTCCTTAAAGGTCTGAGACACATTACACCGTATCATACCATGACCGTAATAGCAAACTTGTTGTTAATTTAAAAAAATATGGCTCTGTCCATTTGAGGACAATTTTGCCAGTGTCTAGTAGTTTTTGCCGTTGTACGGTACAAAAATTCTAGAAAACGAAATATGAGAGGTAATGGTGGATGAACGATAGCAAACTTGACACTCAAAAATATATTCTTTGTATTGACATTTGACATGTATGAGACTATGCCCATTCGCGAAAGATTATGATTGTCACATGAGACTATGACATTCCGATGGACACCCCGTCGGAACCGCTTCTATTACGTTTATGGTATAATACGGTGTCATGTGTAGAGACTTTTATTTTGAGCAGCGTTCTGTAAAATAATGGATTCTCACCGCATTTGAGACGTTTTTAATCACCTTCAGACATTTCTTCTGTTTCTTACCAAGGGTAGACAAATTGAAAATAAAATCGTTATGCAACCAAAATTTCTGGAATCTCTGTATAAGAATATTGTAAATTTCTTCGGTAGCGTGAATGTAGTCGTCACTTAGGCCAAAGTCTTCCTGGCCACCTCCCATCACTGTCACTAAAAGTTTTTTTTTTTGTACCATTATTTTTTGCTTAGAAGTGTTTTTGTTCAACTTAAATACTAACCCCCTTATTCATAAAACTTAACAAGCCTATGTTAACTAACAAATGCTTTGTCCCTTTCTAACAAATACAAATGTCGAAGTGACAGATAAGGACAAACGAATTTTAGCGGCATTTTAACTAAAATAGGTTTGATTGTCGTTTATGAATAAGGGGGTTAGACTTCAGATGAATTGTTCGGATTGTTGCCTGCAGCAACCGTCAATCATTTCATCCTCACCACCTTGATGGTTGGTAACATAGCACCGTACGCTTTAATCGAAACTTTTTTCATGCATGACAAAAATATGGAACCAGCTTCCTGAGACAGCATTCCCGGAGTGATACAATTTAGAGATCTTTAATAAACGAGCCTTGAGTCCTTCAAAGGACCGGCATGCCGCGGTAACGCACCTGTGATACCCCTCGTGTTGCGGTTGTCCATGGGCGGCGGTGATTTCTTCCCATCAGGTGACCCGCATGCTTGTTTTCCCCCTCTTATATGAAAAAAAAAACTTACAGCAAATAGTCTCTAGAGTATTAAGTCCTATGTACGGCCAAAAGTCAAAGGGTTTCTTGCCGTCCTCTTGATTTAAGGAGGTAACCAGCCTCCTGGCTTGAGAGTTGAACACCCCAATAAAACCGTCCACGGATACTTGGCTGAACACAGGCGTCAGCAGCTTTCGATGAACCTTCCATATAGGTACTGGAATGTAACGTAATAATCAAAATAAAATATCCAAATTACTCATTTGTTTTAATCATACTATTCTTGAGTTAAAGATTAAGAAGAAAGAAAAGCAGCGCTGCAGGTGTCTAACGCCTCAGCATAACGCTGAGTTAGCGGCCGTTTCAGTTTTGCGTGGACACACCTCCAGAATTGTGTAGGTATGTATTATTTTCATCTTTGTAATTTTGTTTTATTTGTGTAGTTTTTGTTGCATTTGCGTGTCCTTCGAGAAAATAAAAAAAAAAACTTCTTTCGTTCTTTCTATGTGTTAAGTAGAATCTCATGCGACATGCATGGTTACTAAAACTGGTTTGGGTGTCCTAGGCAAGCCTATAAACCAAAACCAAGTCAAGTCCCGCCTAAGACAATAGTACATATAACGAATGATCAACGGACTCACCTGACCCTGTCAGCAGTCCCTCGCCCAAGAAAGGTTTCATTAAGTCGTATATGAAAACTTTGTCCAAGACGGCATTACTTAACGTCACGCTGTCATCTGGGTCGGAGATAACTAAAAAGACAACATTCACAATGTATGAAAAACTTCATTTTCTTCGTACCTAATAATAGATTTGGCGGCTGTTGCAAAACCCATTGATTAAATTTTAACTAACGGATAAATGTGATGCCGTCTCCATCTATTCGAACAAAACAAACAGAGACAGCATCACATATTTATCCGTCAAATAAATTTAATCAATGGCTGTTGAAGCAGGGTAGTAATTTCACATTTGGATAATTGATATTAATTTTAACGGAGACCGCACGATGACCGCGTATGCATGGCTTTGCTAATGTCCACATAGCTTCCACTTGTGCGTCGGAGTATGCCGAGGTCGGCGCCGTAAACTTGTATAACTTTCAAGGAGTACCTTTCAGTCAACTTAAAATACAGCAATTTAAAAAAAAGAACCTACTTAAACCGTACCTTTTTGAAAACCTCATTTATAACCCAGTCACCTAACATCTTCGCTCTAAGTAAATATTAGGCATTTTACATTAAAAATTAGGTCAGGTAATTTTCAAATATATTCTTCAATAATCCACCAACATATATCACAGCGACAGTAAAATTTTATAAAAAATAATCTTTAATAATTCTGTAAAAATCAGGCGAAATTGCTTTGAGCCTATTTACTTAATAATTTACCATACTATCCATACTTCCATACTTAATATTATAAATGCGAAAGTAACTCTGTCTGTCTGTCGGTCTGTCTGTCTGTCTGTCTGTCTGTTACGCTTTCACGCCAAAACCGCTGAACCGATTTGGATGAAATTTGGTACAGAGATAGAATAGATCTTGGGAAAGAACATAGGCTATCTTTTATCGCGAAAAAGATGCTTTAAGGGGTTGAAATAGGGGATGCAAGTTTATATGGTGGAAGTTTGTCGCTGTCGAAGATAAAACCATGAAACTTGGCATTTAGGAACTTAATAAAAAATAAGTCAGTATTTGTAAGAGCTTTTTTGAAAATTCGACCTGTGAGAGGATGAAATAGGGGATGAAAGTTTATATGGAAGGTCGTCATTATCGAAGATAAATCGATGAGTCTTTATTTTAATACTTGCCATTTTGGCATGTGATTAAGAGATAAATAGACATTTGTTCGCGCGTTTTTTTTTAATTCTTCCTGTGTGGGGGTGAAATAGGGGATGAAAGTTTATATATAAAGATCGTCATTGTCGAAGATAAATCGATGGTTCTTTATGAAACTTGGCATTTGGGCAAGTGATAAGAGATAAATAGATATTTGTTCGCGCGTTTTTTAAAATTCTTCCTGTGTGAGGGTGAAATAGGGGATGAAAGTTTATATGAAGGTCGTCATTGTCGAATATAAATCGATTGTACTTTATGAAACTTTGCATTTGGGCACTTATAAAAAATAAAACAGATATTTGTTCAAGCGTTTTTAAAAATTTTACCTGCGAGGGGATGAAATAGGGGATGAAAATTTATATGGAACGTCGTCATTATCACAAATAAATCGATGAATCTTTGTGTTTAGGTATTCGATAAGAACAAAAAAAACTGGTTAGATTCGACTCAGACTCGCGCATCAAGAGTTCCGTACGTAGGTATTTATGAATGAATATCCAGTGTTAGGAAAAAAAATTGCTAATAGAGCTTGCTAATAGACCTTTATACAAAATTCCAAGTTTCTAGGACAGCCGGAAGTACCCTAAACCTTTTTCTGTTAAGGCGATTTGTATGGAAACACCTTTTTAATGACTGTAGCTTTTGATTGCGTTAACTTAGAAGTTCAATTTTTTCACAGCTTCCGGGACTATTGACGACGTTACGACTCTTTTCACATTTCGACATTTTTCATACTTGCAAATATGGGGATGAAAGTTCTTAAGGAATTCCAAACAAATTTACTATAAGTATACTTATCGGAGAAATGTGTAGCTATGCTTAGTAAGAATGACTCTTAATTATAATCCTACCCTTTCAAATGAAAATTTACTTGGATATGATTAGCAAAGAAAACTGTGAACGTTCAAATCGAAGACAGCCGTTTAATGCTGCCAGCACTAAAATTTATATTCCAGCTATTTCGTGGCAATCATATTTGATTTCCGATTTAAAATTTTGTTTAATAGAATAAAACATAAGTAGTTTTACTTTTAGGCGTTTTTTTTTTTTTAAATAACAATTTATAATAATAATAATATATGTTATGGATTTTTACTTCTACGATTTTTTTTTACCAATTGTAAAATTTTACCGGATTGTTGGCAGTGTTTACAACTTCGTTCAACAATTCCTTTAGAAAGGGTATTTAGAATGGCAGGTACCAGGTAAGAGTTGGTTCTCCTTCCATAGGAATTATTATTACATGGTAAGTCGTAAGCCGGCAAGTAATGCAGGCGGCGCAGTTGTTGCGAACGGGTCTTTTGCTCGATTGTAGGTATGGCAGCGCATTCCTCTGTGAGCACGGCTATATTAAGTTTATTAAACACATTGATTACCCTGCAGTGACTAAATAAGCTACTGTAGTCATCTTACGGTTCTTAGACAGTTTAGTTTTATTCAAATTAGTCTAGCCATTTTTGAGATATTGAACTTTGAAGTCACTATTTTCTATCTCCAGGGAATTTCGCATTTTCCCGAGGAAAAAATAGGTAGCCAATGTCAGTAAAAAAAAGCAACGTTCTATTAGTGCAAGTTTTTTTTATAAATTCATCGAAAGGGTCATATCTATCCCGCGGGAACAATGCGATTTCCCGGGATAAAATAAGCCTGTTTCAATTCAATCAGGGACAGGGTAGCTTTCTATATAATAGAATTAACGTATTCTTATCCCGCGGAAATATAGTATATCGTGTAGGGGAGACCGAGGAGAGTTGTGACAGATGAAGTAGTGATAACTTCGATTTCTTACAACTTATTAACTGCTAGCGAGCTCGCAATAGCGCGCGTTTTTTAGTTCAAATCTCAAACTAGGTATCAAACGCGTGCTACTGCAAGCTCGCTTCACAAGTAGTTAGTGAGTTCAGTTGATAAGTTCCTAAAAATCGGCGTTGTCACTACTCTCCCCTGTCACAACTCTCCTCAGTCTCCCCTACGAAGTTGCGGGCAAAAGAACCACACATAGGCACATTAACGTTTTCTGGAATTCCACCCCTGAATATGTTAAACAGGAATTCAACATTTGTACGAATTCTAATTATTTGGGTTGATTTTTGAACTCCAATAATTTGCACCATCGGTCTAAAACAACGACTGTCTGTATCCGCCACATAATCCTCCGAAAAATCAAATCGTTAATAGAAAGTAAATCTATGTTACCCCAAATTTAACGCAAGCGAAGCCGCGGGCAAAAGCTAGTACTTATTATAAATGTGAAAGTTTGTGAGTGAGTATGTTTGTTACTTCTTGACGCTAAATTTAACGGATTTGTATTATATTGGCCAAAAAGTTGGTTTATTACCAGGATTAAAACATAGGATACTTTTAATCCCGATATTCCTACGGGATAGGGATGAAATCTCTAAATAACAACCGCTGGGCTTCGAGTCATGAAATTTGACATGATTGCTTTTAATGTAACGTCAATGAAAACCATGATTAAATTTTCGGGAATTACCACGGGAATTTTTCAAAATCTCAGAATTTCAATTCAGCTGCTGGATCTTGATTTACGTGTGCGAAGCCGCGGGTAAACACTTGTAAATAATAAAATAGACAAAAATATTTTGATCTATACAATTAATAAATTAATCGATTTACTGAACAGATTAATGACTTTGCACTAGGTTCTAGGTTTTCTCATCACTAAATGTCTATGGTCGGGTAAATGGCGTCTTTGTTTACACTTTTCATAAATTGAATTAAATATACTGATAAAAGTACAAACGTATTTTCGCTTTAATTTTACCGATGAAACTCAAGTGGCCCTTTTTCTTTTGACTACCTATTTAATATATTTCCTGTAGTATACCATAGTATTATCTATTTAAGTTTGAGTAATCTCTACGGGTACCTACCTAGCAATCCCTAAGATGAATAGTTAATGTCCTGAATTACCAAAGTAAAAAAAAGTACAAGTCAGTACCTATTTACCGTAATATTGAATTGTTTTCTTCAACTTACCATATATTTGTTTCGGTCCCAATCTGACGCCTGCAACACCGCTAAAACAATCTGCATAATTGCTAATTCTTTGCATGACGTCCCATAACACTGAAAACGAATTGTTAATTTATACATTTGTTGATTTTTGTATAAATATTATAAAAATAAATATAATATTAATTGGTACGAGATTTTACTGGGTAATCAAAGACCAGTTTTTCTAATTCAGTAATGATGGTTCCATGTTTTTCTGTTATGTACCATGTATCCAGTGGCTAATGGTTCTAACAATTAGCGTTAACTAATTTTAAAATTAAGCAATAAAATTTTATCGCAATGCCCGTTTACTTACCGACGCTGTCCCCGCTGGCAAAAAAGTGGCCGTGTCCAATCAGAGGCAAGGCCCCAGGGTACTGCGGTGGCTGAGGCCCCTCATCAGCCCTGGGCCGGGATACCAACTTGACGACAAGAATCCAAACAGCCACAATGGCTATAACCACAGTTAGCCACATAATTGCTCAAAAATATTAGACGTTTATGGCGCCTGTATTCTTCTTCGATCGTCAGAAATAATGTGGTCCAAAGGAATCAACTGGTAATTTAACTGAAAGTGTTCTATTTCAGTGAATGATTCTAAAATAATGTTAAAAAATCCTACCAAATTTTATAAAATAAACTAGCGGACCTGGCAGAAGTTGTCCTGCCTGAAAAAGCAGCACTACATTAAATGAAGGGTCCACAGGAAGAAAACACCTAGTATTTTTTTTTAATTGATATTTTAATCTCAAAATGTAGAGCTCGCAAAATACTATGATTGAATTAAATAATCTGAAAACAACATAAAAAATATTTTTTTAATTAAGATTGGTTTATTGGAATCTTTTTGAATTTTTTATTTCAATTTCAAAGTTTTACTTTACGGTATCTATACCGATACCGAGGACCTGGGTTCGATTCCCAGTGCTGGTCTTATTTTTCTGGTTTTTCTATGCATCTATATTTCAGTTTGTATTTTCAATATTTTTTTTACTTTTAAATAAATGGTACAACGACAATAGTTGTTCGTGATGGTGATGACTAACTTTCAAACCGCCATAACTCAAAAAGTTGCTTAGGTTACTAGACACGTTTTTTTCCGTGGACCCTTCAAATATGATAACATACCGACAGCAGCGCCACCTACCGGGTCCAATTGTGTTTTTAAACCATCCAGAAACCTATTGAAATATACAGACAAAATATCATGGAATTATGTATGTCCAGCCGTTTAGGAGGGCTTAGATGGCAAACACACGTATAATACAGAAGAATTTATAATTATAATTTAATATACTCGTATTAAGATGAAAACAAATAAACGTACAAAGTTTTGGAAAGTTTTGTTTGTTAAAGCTGCGATATGTGGTGCATAGGGGTAATTCGTGTCTGTACCGTTGTCCAGCAGTGGTGTAGCGGTATAGCACGTGGCTCGGAAGGCCGAGAACCTGGGTTCGATTCCCAGTGCTGGTCTTATTTTTCTAGTCTTTCTGTGCATCTATATTTCAGTTTGTATTTTCAATTTAGGTTTTACGGGATGAGCGTAAAAGTAAAAATTTGGAATTGAAATAAAAAATTCAAAAAGATTCCAAAAAACCAATCTTCTGTGTCCATATTTTTGGCACTTTACACGTATGTATATTTCTGTTGATGACTGTAGGCTGTAGGTCCCTTATGATGAGATAAGCACAGACTAATTTTACTAAAGAGTAGACATTAATAGATTATGCCTAATGAATAATACCTCACTGCGAATTGTAAACTATACTAGTACTTTAGGTATAGTACCTAAGTAAAGTTTATGTTATGAGATAATAATAAAAGAACGTTAATTAATTACCTGCAGTAAATTTAGTAGTTGATATGATTTTCGAAATAAATTATTAAATCTTTTCTAAATTTGGAACAGTTAAGCAGCGGCGTCTTGCTGCAAATATCAATCAATTGTTGCACGATGTGTTTACGATCGCAGTTGTACTTCACTGCTTTGTAACAATTCGTTCATAATGTTTAGTGTGCTATAGCCAAAATTCTTATTTAAAACCAACTTCAATTTATTAAAAAATGTTTTCAAACTTAACTTGATCAAGATTGAAACGATTTAATCTTACGAAAATTTAATATTTATTGTGTTTTAAACATCATGTATTTTTTTTTTGATTGATTAATTATTCATTAGGTAGAAACCAGCTAGAGTGCACTCTGTTTTCTAACTTGATACCAATCAACCGACCGATCTTGATGTCAATCATCCGTGCCCCGAAAGTCCCGGGGTATGCTCATGGCCAATTTGTCGTTTCTTACCTGACTGCCCGAAGGAAGGTTATGTTGTTTGTTTGAACACACTCATGTACCAAAGTAGAAATCGAAATGATTCTGAAGATAACAAAAAATACGCCCGATATTAACAAAATGTGATAAGAATTTAAATTAATCTCAATGAAAACACGTCTTTATATAATATTTTACTCATTCAAAAACCTACTCATTAACACTGGGTGAAGGACATGCCTACACAAAAGGGCATATCTCAGGCAGGGCACTCTGTGTAGTACGATCATTTAACACGCGACTCGTGGGCCGTGGCTTTGCCTTGAGGTAGCTTTGACGTTTCTGAAAGACTAAAGTCCATTCAGGATAACATTGGACTCTAGAAAGTCACAGAAGAAGGGGTTCTAAACATTTTTTGTGAAGGCGACTTTTATTACGAAATACCGATGATGATGATGATAAATAAAAGAAGTAAGATAAAGTCATAATTTTGTTTACTTTGTTAGTAGATTAATACGTAATCTACTTACAAAATAACACAATATTAATGAGTACGTAATTTGCATTTGCATATATATATATATATATATATATATATATATATATATATATATACACCAACATATTAATAACTGTGTTTCGTAGACTCATCCGCTCTCACTCCCTGTTTAAAAATATTTTTACTCGTAGTTTATGCTAGGAAGTTAAAGCTTTTCTCCATTCCAATTTTCATCAAATTTGGTGCAGTGCTTTAGTTGTGAAAAATTAACTATTCGTATAATGATAAAAGGTCATCACATTTTGATTCAAACTGGCGAATAAAAACTATAAATAATGTAAAGAATATTTCATGAGTTAACAATATCATAAACATTCCGTTTCTTGCAGAACGTTCTTTACCTCTGCCTCTTTAGGTATTTTATAGGAAGACGTTTATGTTTTTAACAAAATAGGAAAAGTTTTTTATTTGACTATTTTGTATGTATTTTATAAATAAAAACTACACAATGCTTGTTATCGAATAGATAAACAATTTTTAAGCTACCTTTACAAATAACAAAGTAATAAAGGTTTGAAATTCAAGATTAGACAGAGAAAAACATACTAGCATGTGACTTCACACGCCAGTAGCACCATACTTGCTGGATAGAGAAAAGCGTTTGAGAAAGAGACAGGTATATAGATTTTTCAAAAAATCGCTATAAATCCAATTTTCAACCGAATTAAGTTTTCTCTTCACTAAACACTGTCTGTAATCTATATTTTCATAATAATATTAAGATATGGCAAATTCAGAAGTTGTCAAATACCGTATTATGATATGAAAAATAGCAGTTAATTTCAGTAATATTAATTATAATTGCGAAAGTTTGTAAGTCTGCATGTTTGTTTGTTACCTACTTCTTCAAGTCTTAACCGCTGAACCAATTTAGGTGAAATTCGGTAAACAGATAGTACAAGTCCCGGGGAAGGACATAGAATAGTTTTTATCCCTGAAAATTGGGATGCAACAAAAAAAATAACCTATAGTTTTTATTTGATTTTTGGACAGAATAGGATATCGCTGCTTATCAATTAAAACGGCCCAACTCAAAATCGAACTTTTTTCAGTAGATCACTACTAAAAAAAAAACAAATTTAATTTAAAAATAAAACAAATTTAATTTCAAAATATCTTGTATTAAAATAAACTTAAATACATTCTTCTATGTGCTATTTAGTCCCTTGGTTAATCAAGAATAGCTGTAGTATAAAATTATAATGAAATTGCACATCTTTATATGAATAAAATAATAAAAACAGTGACTACTTCGACTTAAGTCTTAATATTTTTCATTTTATTATGAGCAAGAAAGTCACAAGTCGTAATACTTACACAATAATACAAGAATGTATGACAAATAACGACCTATTTGTGTTTAAGTCATGTGATAAAGCAAATTTTATCACGAATAATGTATCAGATTTTGTGCACAAAATATAACATAAATTTCTCTTTAATAACGGCCCATCGTGTATTGTGCACAAAATTTTCATTAAAATTATTGTCAACAACAACTTCCGACATCGGAGAAGATCATACATTTTGTTTTTAATTGCACATTAACGTTTGCAATACTTTCAATTATCTTCATTAATGTCCTTGTATCCTAGTACAACATCTGTTCAAGCATATACAATCTCATTATTATCGCAAGACTTATAATGTGGACCTTTTATCATAATACAGCATCTATTTAAGCATATAAAATTACATTATTATCACGAGATCTATGATTATGTACCGTATAAAAAACTTTTTAGTGAAAATGAAAAAAAAATGAAAAAATTAAAAATTGTTTATTTCCCTTATTAACTAGTCTACAATTTCCTTTAGTGGTAGGGAAGGGACTTCCTTTTAGGTGAGTAAACTTGTGTTAAGATGCCCCGCTCCTCCATAACTAAGTATTAGGTAGTGTATTTTATACACTTTAAAATAAAAAATTGAGTACTTCAAAAACAAAACATAATACTTGTTACCTATCAAAATCAAATTCTCCTTATATGAACAAAATTTTCTAGGTCATGGGATTCCTTTAATCCCGGTAGTGTTCTTGTGTCATAAAATTGACTGAAATATTATTATCATATCAGCCGTAGGACGTCCACTGTTGGACATGGGCCTCCCTTATAGATTTCCAGTTGCTTTGGTTGGAAATGGCCTTCATCCGATTCCACCGTGAACCCGCGGCCTTAACCAGGTCATCCGTCTATCTCGTTGGTGCACGTTCTACGCTGCGCTTGTCGATTCGCGGTCTTCATTCGAGAACTTTTCGGTCACAATGACCATCTGTTGGCCTGTCCATTGCCACTTCAACGAGCTAATTCGCTTGCCTATGTCGGTTACCCTCGTTCTTCTAAGTATTTGTTTCCTCATTTCTGATTCGATCCCGTAAAGAAACTCCGAGCATAGCTCTTTCCATAGCTCGCTGAGCAACTCTTAGCCTATTTATAAGGCCAATATGACCTCACTGGCAACACACATTGGGGTTAAAAACTTTCGTCTGAAGGCTCTGAGGGTTTTTGTACGAATAGTGGTTGCGGAGTTTCACAAACGCTGCCCATCCGAGTTGGATTCAACGATTGAGCTCCTTTTCAAAGTTAGACCTACTTAATTGGACAGTTTGTCCTAGATATACGCGTCGACAACTTCAAGAACCAAACTCTCAACCATAACAGGGGCAGTCACCATACGGAGATTCGACATGACCTTCGTCTTGTCTGTGTCTTTGTCTTGTCATTTTGAGGCCTACCCGTTGGGAGACTCGATTGAAGCCATCGAGCATCGTGCTGAGTTCATCCATTGACTTTGCCGTGACCAGAATATCTTCGGCAAACCGAAGGTGCATAATGTATTCGCAGTTGACATTGATGCCTAGTCCTTTCGATTCCAGCCAGCCAGCTTGAAGGCGTTTTTCAAAGCGGCAGTAAACAGTTTTGGAGATTTTCAAGGGAATTGCCTTAGAACTCTGTTCCTGTACTCGGACCGACATAGTAGCGTTTCTATACAAATACTTCAAGATTCGATATACCGATAATCATATGGCATCGCTGGAGAGATGCAAGCACTGCCCATGTTTCGATCGAATCAAAGGCATTCTCGTAGTTCACAAATTTCTAGACATAGCGGCAAGTTTTACTCTTCGGTCTTCTGATTGACCTGCCGCAGCGTGTATGTGATCTACGGTATGTACTATATAGCCTTTCCGGAACCCGGCTTGTTCGGGTGGTTGGAAGACATCGAGGTTGTGTTCGAGACGATTTACAATTACCCTGGAAAACAGCTTATAAAAGTATTTTAACAGCGAGATGGGCCTGTAGTTCTTCAATAAGGTGTTATCACCCGACTTGAAGAACAACACCACAACGGTCTTGTTCCATGCTTTTGGCGTAGTACCTTTGAAAAGACGGAGTCAAAGATCCTCTGAAGGATTTTAATGACCGGGGATCCGCCCGCCTTCAAAAGCTCTTAGAACTCTTATTGTTCTTAAGCTTTTTCAGGGCTATCCTTATCTCTTACAGGCTGATGATATCCGGGATATTATTCTTATTAATAAATCCGAGAGGACCTTTCTTCTTTTGCTCTGCCACTTGAAGTTTTTATTGCTAATCATCTCTGAAACCAACTAACAATTTAATTATTAGTTTAACGTGATAAACTAGTCAATTATAATACTAATTGGGACTCTATGCTCCAAAGATACAAACAACCTTTGGCGTATAGAGTCCCAATTAGATATAAATAATTTAAGTACCTACGCCCTCTTTTATTCGACAGACAGGCATATTTAACAATAAAAATCGTTTTCCGTTTCGTAAATATAGGCTAAATTCTACATATGACATAAGTAGTATACTTACTTTGTTCATGAAGAATGTTGCACTTCGTAATGTACCACTATTGCAGAAAAAAAAAGCACAAATAATTAGCTTCCCTTATCGTAAAGATGGCTCTATTTTGCGATTTGCGATGTAGCATTATGGCAGAAACAATAAGCAACGACCCCGCGGGTTATTTCGCGATGTGCCGTTGTTCACCAGAGCATCGTAGTGAAGTTGCCAAAAGCCGCGGCGCAACTGGCATGCGGCAAAATAGTGTCAACCTCCAACCAATCACATAACGGCACAGTGCTGCCACGGGGTAATTTTTTGAAGTAGCGACATGGGTGTCTTATTCACGACAAAGTTTAGCTTATTCTCTACGCAGTTTTATAGTTAGTACGAAAACGTAGTATTTTGCAATAGTGAGTTATTTTAGATAAGCAGCGATATTTTAAGAAACAATTTTCATTGATTTTTAATTTGGATGAGTATTTAATTTTGCATATTTTTTTACGAAATACGATGGATGACGTCACAGTGAGACAGCCACGTTCCATTACCTAGAAAAATTCAGGTTGTACTTGACATAATCTGTGGCATTTGACAAAAATTCAAGCACAGCTAGGGTCCTAAATGAACCATGACAAATAGTTTTATTTATTTCTCTTCTTTTAGCTTCGATTATTCTTATGTTTGTTTAATGGTGTGATAGTAAATAGATATTTTTTTTAATCTGATATTTAAATTCTTTTGTATTTACTTGTAACGTAGTATTTAATTATTTAATTTGTTAAAATATATTGGAAATACTCGTATACATTTCGGACTTTACGATAAATGACAACTGTTTAAAGCCGGGTGCGCATCATGTGATTTAAGTTCTATCTTTGTCACTCTTTACTATTATAAGCAGGACAGCAACCTTTGAAACTGTCAATTTGCTTAAGAATGTAGACCTGCTTTATAACTGCCTTTGTGACGGGACACTGCAGGGGTCAAATGAGGGTCATTACTTAATTTTTGTTTATTTAATTCAGTTTATCACATTTTTGGAATCTGATTTCTGAAAACGCTTCACAAAGCCTATTTCTCCAAATAGTTTTCGATATATTATATGTTGTCAAAAATTGAGACATCCCAATTGCATAGTTCCCGCGGGATAGCAATAAACGAATTCTACGAGAACGGAGTCGCGGGCAACAGTTAGTTAATACATAATTGAAACTAATATTGACGTCATCGATATTTTAATTAGAATTAAGTTTAGAACGTATACAAAAAAAATGCAATTTATTAAATGACTTCCTAAAGCGTGCATTATAAAGAGTCTATTTTCCTTCTGTCCATTCCTATATTGAACAGACTGTAGTGATGTGACAATGTTTTCCGGTATGAGTCGACCCTTAGATAAAACCCGGATTTTTAATCCGATAGAAAAAACGTAAACAAAGGTGTTGCCGTTATCAAAAAACAAACGCAGAATTCAAGATATTTTATTCTTTCCACATTTGCCAGAAATCGACTTCCCATTAAAAACTGTATTTTAATCCAGATAAAATATATTAATTTACAAGGAGAATACACTTTTTTCGTATGCATAATTTATTTAGTGTCCTGCGGTATTCCACCCGGGTTTTAAGCTGTGGGCCGCTTGATGCGAGAATCACTCAGTGCACTCATTCGAGACTAAATTCGTAATCGTTTTCCAGTGACTCTTGTTCTGTTATTTTTTTTACTGTCCACATTGGTGTTATATTTTTTGTAGTTAAGTTGTTTATTGTTAGGGTTTCCGTTGTTTTTCGTTCATTGTTGTATGAATGGATGGACTCGAGTCCGAGTACTTCTAGGTCAAAAGACGACTTTTATAAGTTGTCTCCCGTAAAAACGAGTATTTTATCGAAAATAGACAAAACATGGTAACAACAGAACTTTATATAAGACTAGCTTTTGTCCGCGGCTCCGCCCGCGTGGTATTCGGTTATCGCGCGCTGTTCCCTCGGGAACTGTGCATTTTTTCGGGATGAAAAGTAGCCTTTGTCACTCTCGGGTCCATAAACTATCTCTATGCCAAAAATCACGTCGATCCGTCGCTCCGCTACGGCGTGAAAGACGGACAAACACACAAATATACAAACACACTTTCGCATTTTTAATATTAGTATGGATTTTTAGCGGGCCCATATCTTGAAATCCCCTGAAAAGTCACTTTGACAATGATGAAACTTTGTTTTCATTTTTTCCGTGAGATTAAAAATCCGGATTTACTTAATTAAAAACGGGATGAGCCCTTAACCTACCTTTACCTGAAATTTTTTCTGCCAAATCGTCCGGGAAGGCGAGGAATCACGTATAGCACACTTCTACGCATTCCCGCACACTTATGTCAATAAAAATTCTATCAAGACAAAATCGTGACACAAATGTAAAAAACGCACACCAATAAACATTTTGTCGTCATCATCATCATCTCAAGCCTCTCTCAACCAATTTGGTGTAGGCCTCCTTCAGCTTTCTCCACGTTGTACTATTCTGAGCCGTCTGCATCCAGTAACTGCCCGCAACTCTCCCGATGTCATCCCTCAAACGCATCTGAGGTCTTCCAACCCGTCTCTTGCACCCCCACGGCCTCCATTCCAGTAAAGCCTTGCACCACGAGTCTGTTTTTCGGGCAACTTGACCATTGTCACTTCAGCTTGGCTACCCGCTTTATAATATCGGAAACTGCTTTGTTTCCTCAACCAGTTGTTAGTCTTCCGATCTCGTAATGTTACTCCCACCAGCCTACGCTCCATAGCCCTTTGAGTGACTATTAACCTCTGGAGAATAGATTTGGTTGTCACCCAAGTTTCCGCTCCATACGTCAGGACTGGTAAGATTCACTAGTTAAATATACGTGCTTTTTGACGACTAGTAAGATTCATTCTGAAAGCAAAGTCCAACCTCGCGAGAGCTGCCCAGCCCAGACGTACTCTCCTGCCAATTTCTGTTTCCTGGTTTTCCTTTCCCATTTTAATCACCTGACAGTACCTAAACATACTTTTCGACCCGCTCCAGCAGCGATGCACCGTTGAAGGTAACTATTGTGGTACTTGTGGTATCAGTTGTCATGATCGAACAGCACTATGACAACTGCGAATCGGACATTTGATAACCTTGCACCCGCTATCGAAAGCCCTTTGCTCTCCCAATCACGTTTCTTAAAGATGTCCTCCAGAACCAGAGTAAACAGTTCAGGTGGGATTGGGTCTCCCTGCTGGACCCCCCCCTTCTGATGTTAACCGGCCTAGTGTATCCACAAGGGTATTTGATATTCTGTAGATGATTTTTCGATCAGCACTCTCATAGTCAGAATATGATCTAGTGCACTGTAGCCCCGTCTAAACGCGGCTTGCTCCTTTGGCTGATAAAAGTCCAACTTCCGTGTTAGGCGGTTAGTCGAAACCTTAGAAAAGAGTTCACTGCATTTTCTCAGTTCTTCGGGATTTTACCCACCAAGAGGCACCTATTCAATAACTTCGCTAGATTAGTTATTAACAAATCGCCGCCTTCCCTAAGCATTTCCGGCAGTATTCCATCCTCGCTCGCAGCTTTGCCGTTCTTAATTTCAGATAATGCCTTCTTTATTTCATCACAGTCTATATCAGGCATTTCTTCTGTTCCGATATTCATTATTCTACGGCGGTTTATGTTGTTCGGTTTCTCTGTCATAGGAGAGTACGATACCTGATAATACTTCTCGATTACTTTAAGGATATTTAACCTATTCGTCACTAAAACACCATTTGTGTCTTTTAACTTTGAAATCTGTTCGCTTCCCGGCTGGAGATACTTACAGAAAGCTTTAGGTTCTTGATGTTTTTCGATAACAGACTCGACTGTGCCTTCCTTCTATTCCTCAGTGTCCCTCTCCACATGTGTTCGTGTAGTTTTACAAAGTTCTCTAAGCTCACTTCTGTTTTTACTACCATCTGAAATCATTTGTCGCCTCTGCTGAAGTAATGCTTGGGTTTCCCGGGTGAACTTTCCCCTCTGACCTCTGCCTTTTATGGCTACCTTCTGAGATGTTTCCAGAACGGCACTACGGAGGCGATCACTGAATTCGTCCATATCCTCAGTATCCGAATCAATCTTCAAAAGCTCCTCACCCAACAAGGTTTTGTAATCTGCACCGTTTATTCTGAGCCTTAGCGGGTCGATCCGGTTACCCTTGCTTTTCTTCAGTTTGTACCGCTCCAGTTTGGCATTTAGTATGATTTTGGCTCTTATGAGTCGGTGATCACTACCTGTATAAAACAGCCAACAGCCAACCACTAACAGCCTTATTCATAATAAATCCTTAATTGAGGTTTGATTGGTCTGTTACTTAGAAGACTGATTAAGCTTGTTAGACGGTTGTCAAGAAGTATGATTCATAAACGCTTGCTAGCAGTCAGCTAGTTGTTGAGCTGCTGATAGACGGATTAGACGCGTTATGTTGGCCATCTTGACAAATCAAAGACAAAAAATGGCCTCATTGATAATTAAATAGTTATTTGTGTCACAAGGGAGCAAAATAGTGTATTTACGGCGAGGGCGTACATTGAATCCAGAATGTATCGAAGGATTCTACAATAGAATCCTGAGCGTAGCGAGGGATTCTAAAGTAGAATCCTGAGCGTAGTGAGGGATTCGAGTGTTAACGCCCAAGATGAAAATAATTTTGCTCCCGAGTGGCTCATACAACTTTTCACACCGAGCATTAAGAAAC
The DNA here is from genome assembly GCF_025370935.1 of Choristoneura fumiferana. Classification (NCBI taxonomy): domain Eukaryota; kingdom Metazoa; phylum Arthropoda; class Insecta; order Lepidoptera; family Tortricidae; genus Choristoneura; species Choristoneura fumiferana. Next base: position 9,136,144 of record NC_133496.1, on the reverse strand, counting down.
TTGATAAAAATATTTAAAATATTATTAAAGAACAACCAGCGTAGAAAATGGCGTGGCTTTACAATAATCACGTTGAAAAAATGGCATTTGCAATAAAACACTTAGAAAAGCCTTGAACAGAAAAGTTGCACTTTGCTCCCTCTCGTCAGGGAGGAAAAGTTACTTTTCTGAAGGAGAGGTGTGAAAAAAAAATTGACAGCAGTGACAGCAAATGAGCAGGAAAAAAAATAAAAAGCGAGATGTTTGTTTTCCCGCCATTTCCGATCCGCATGTTTATGTTGTACCTACCTAAGTGCAAAAAGCCGTAATTATGTTAATCATCCTATTTTTTTTTTCATATTTATTGATAATAAAGTAGCAGTAATAAATACCTAAATTTAGAGGATTTTTAAATACAAATTCCTGAAAATATTTTTTCCTGGATTTTTTTAATCTTTGCATAACCACATATGCCACAATTACTTGAATGGTTATTATAGTGCCAGTCACACTTAACATCACGTATAATACTCTTTCAGATACTGAGGCTATGGTCTTAATTTGGTGTTCTAGGTGCTTATTAATTAGGATCCCTATGCTACGCTCGATCCTTCCTCCCATCCTCACTACCCTTGTGAAAGAAAGTATTCCCAGACTGCAACCTCACGCACGCCTCGCCCGGTCGTCTCACCTCACACAGGCCCAAAACGTCCCATTTTATTCAGACATCTCGTCGAGGAATTACACCTCCGTGTGTGCGTACATTGTATGACCCAACGTGTAACGTGGTATTATGGGCATGCTTATGCTTCTTGTTTTGTGTTTTATTGTAACAACTATAACTCCCAGAGGTTCTTCGCACCCCTGAACTGGACCCACGCTGCTGCTATTGTTGGGTACTGCCTGTCCGCTGGGAACTCGGGGCCATTTTTTATTGTACCTACTTTATCATGTTTATCTACTGAAGGGTTTTAGACGTTTGACTCATCCGCCTGCCTAGAACGTCCTGATGAGTGAGAAGTAACTCATAGAGAGTTGTGGGCGCTACCGTTGATCTACGTGAGATTCCTCCGCTACCGACGACCCTAGGTGATTCTTCCCTCTCTGAAGATCACCAAGTCAGCAGACCAAAGTACTGCTCTGTTGACTCCCCCTTAAACCCATCACACACAGAGGATGGGCGCGAGTCGTGCGCGGGCCCGCGACGGGCGTATTTGCATGGCGGTATATGGACGCCATCACACAGACGGCCGTCGTCCGTCGTCACAAACAGAACACGCAGTGCCCTTAGTGTAAGTTTTCGGTTACAAAATAGGTACGTCTCGATCGCGTTCGCGTTAAAATCTCAATTTGTATGCAAACACGAACAGCGCCTCTAGCGGAACGTTTGCGATGTTCGTGTTTCCATACAAATTGAGATTTTGACGCGAACGCGATCGAGGCCTAGGAATCAAATTAACTGACCGTAAATAAAGAGAAACAAAACAACGAGATTTAAGAATACATTTAGTAAAAAGATTACAAAGGGTTAACAAAAGGAATGTTATAAAAGATATCAAAGTAAACTACGCATTTTCTTGCATCTTGAATTCTTGCAAAATAGGCAATGTTCCGTCGAAACGGGGTGCGTTTTAATCATCTGATAATAAAAATAGTAAAAATTAGTAGTTCACCTTTTATGCAGTAGGCAGAGTGCAGTTGAAGTTCGGGAGGAGACCTTTGCTCAGTAGTGAGACAGAATGGGCTAACAATAGGTAATAATAATAGACTAATAATTCAGCAAAATAATAGATTATTACAAAACTAGAGTGGTTAAAATACAAAAAATAAACTCAAAACACAGAGATGCCTATTTATCGTACGAGCTGCAATAATATTATACCTACTACCCAAAAGAATATGGGCCACGTGAATTTCATTGGTAAAACGAAAAAATAATAAATATTACAATTCTTTATAATATTCCTTCCAAGCTAATAATTCCAAACTTATTTTTTATTTAATTTTACCGTTGAAATTTAAGTGGTCCTTATATCTTTTTCCCTACCTAATACATTATTTTTCTCAAACATCCGAGGAAATGTCGTGATTGTCTTTTGTTTTGTTTCATTGGGTTTTATTTTATTTTTTATTGACTGTCTTTTTTTATTGAATATCTCAAATATTGTCAATTGTGTTTTGCTTCTTTTCCTTTGTACAATAAAGAGTTTACATACATACATACATATATACTAATATTATCTATTTATCTATGGCATACTGCCAATTGAGAAAAACTTAGTTTGTAAATGTGAATTTACTTTTTAATATCTTATTTGACTAAATTATTTAAAATCAGGTATTCAATATAATAAAGAAGGATTGAAATTTATTGTTAATAATGTATTAAAATAACAAATTAATAAGGTATCGTCACTTTTTAAATTAATAAAATCATCTCGAGATTTGGTGGCAAAAACATTAATCCGAACAGATTGCAAAAAAAAAATATGAAAAAGGGTACTTTGGCGGGAATAGAAAAAAATACTTATTAATTATCTTAACTCTTGATTATCTTTTAAACAGTAAGAGTTAGGCCAATAGTGTCTTAGATAAATTAACTTCATTTGACCTGTAGATTGTCCCCTTAACGGATATCAAAAATAACATGGTGTAGGTATAACTCTAGGCCGGCAATCCCCTATTTCGCGGCCTCTGCAGTAATGTACTATTATTTAATCATCATTATACTGGCAATACCAGTGACAGATGGAAAAGCATTTGTTATTCCGATTTAAAATAGAACTATCGTTGATTAGCTCACAATTATCTTTGATCTGTAAAATGATAAATGTACTTTCATATACGATTTACTAATTTAACTTTGTTTAAGTAAGTTTCTTTTACGAATCGACAAAGGATAATCGAATTATTGGTATGATCGGGAAAATGGCGGTATTTGCTTACACTTTCTTTAAAATGGTCTGAAATAGGTTATAGAGGTAGCTGTTTTTTTTTTAATAATATCGTCACTACTTTGAAAAAAATCTCGTATCTAAAATCAATATGTCAACAAAATGGAACCTTGACATAAAGTTCACCCAGAAAAATTATCTATTTTGAGGTACGAGTTTTTTTTTTAAGTAGTGACGAAATCTCCCTGATTTCTCCCTGATCAGCTAGCTGCCGTTGTGTTGTTCCAAGGGACTCGTCTTTTACTTACTGTGTACTTGTTATAAAGAAGTAAATCAGATATACTGCAGTCCCAAGGCGGCCGCGTGTGCTAGAACTGCCTCCGCAGCTTGCCTGATCTCAAGATATGACTTGGCGTCCCGGTGCCAGGTCTCGGCAGCCATCCGGGACGCTCCTTGCAGTGAGTTCACGTAGTGCAGGGCTGCGGCTATATTCCCTCGCTCCACCCAGTACCTGCACATAAGGTGCCATGACAATTTATAATAATTATTAGGGCCCGGAATTTTGCGTGCGGCTATTGACAGATTGTAGGGAGAGAGCACCGCTTTTTATCGATATTATCGATATTATCCAACTATTATCAATGTGGTTAATTTATCTAAATAAAATAACACTTGCAAGCAAATACCTACTTAGGTTATCAACTCTTTATATATATCTCATATGTATTCGTAGTTATAATGATTTCAATAAGGCAATTTAAACGGATTAAACTTTCCGATAGGTATTTCGAACTTTTTTCATCAGTGACCGCTGAAAAAAGTATAGCCATAAAGTTGAATCATGACCCAGGGTGGAACCTTTTATTAAACAATTTCACTATGATTTCCTTGACAAAAGTATGAGATGTCAACATGACATTATTAGCACAAAGGTTCCACCCTGCCTGGGTCTTCAATTTGTTCGACTGTACGTATTTATTTATTTATTTTATTTATTCATTCAACAACATTGATACAGTTAGTATTTCACTATTATTAAGACTTATTGTGATACTGATCCAGATAAGCGTTTAGAGACAAGTGTGCAGTATTAACAGCCCAAAAAGGCCAAGGCCTGTGTTAGGGCTAGTTACATATAAGCGTCATCATTCTGAGAGAGCAATCGATCGCCGCTTTTGAGCTTTGGTTAGTTTCAAAAATTTAGTTGAAAACAAAAAAAAATATTTCATTATGTATATCTCTTCGTAAAGAAATAAGTACATAAATTATAAACTACTTATTTGTAAATTTAAATTATATGTTAGTTGTTACCAAATTTAGAGGGAAGCCAAATACAGTCAGGGAAATAAATTCTGGTAGAAAGTGTTAAATTCCGAAAAAGAGAAGCCCTAAATAAATTTCTTACTTTTGGTGATTAAACTATTTATATTTAAGTGCAAAGGATTATGGTATCATCGGAAAGTTTGAGGTTTTATTTAACAAAAATATAAATAAAAAAATTGACGATTTGTCGATAACATCGATAAAAAGCGGTGCTCTCTCCCTACAATCTGTTAATAGCCGCACGCAAAATTCCGGGCCCTAATAGTTACTTTATTTCGGTTTATTTTAGCATTAGAAAAAGGGTATATAATTTTGACGAATATTTATATTGATAAACGCTTGACGCCTGAAGGGTAGATTGCAACCACACTATAATCTGTCGAAATTAATGGTTCCTAACGCATTACAAATGCGGCATGCTAATTGTTTTTATGGATGATAATGAAAAATTAAATATACTTATTGACTGTAACTATAAAAAACAGAAAACAACGCGAGAACACCCAAACAAAACACTCGAAGCGCATTTCAGAACAGAATGGCATTATGGCCGCTGCATCCGCTCGCCAGCTCGGTCACGCGAATGAAAACTACTACTTGTAGTCTAAGATCCGAACTTGAAAAGATCTTCACCGGTCTGATAATAGAATGAAACTTATTTTATAAAAAAAATAGTATATTAGAAAATAGGTATATTACAAATAGATTTACTAAAATAATCCTGGACAGGCTATTTTTAATTATTTTTAAAAAAATATTTTTAATACATTTTTGTTGCATCATCGAGATAATAAGAAAATTTTATATTAACTTAAAGTATAAAACCTATAGAATATGTAGTCGTTGGGTTTGCTATTGTTTACCTGGACGAACTACTGGGTTGCCAGGTATAAACTCAAACAGTTATGTCGATGCGAGTTACTTTCACTTGGTTAGATAATAGAACAAAAATTGTTTTTCAACGTAAGCGCTGATATAGGGTTGTCTGCATTTAATTAATAACTATTAAATTTTTTAAAAAATAATTGCCTGTCCAGGATTTTTTTAGCAAAACCATTTCTAATATAAAAAATTTATTATTAACTACATTTCATTCTATTATCAGACCGGTGCAGATCTTTTCAAGTTCGGATCTTCTACTATTGCCACGAAACCCCTGTGGACAAGCGATGGCTAAAGCGACAGTCACTATTAGCTACAGAACAGCTAGTTTCAATAATGAATCAACGACTTACCTAGCCCTTTGCAATTTGTCAAAAGTGTCTAAATTGTCCACATTTTCCCTGATGGGTTTGTCGACATCTTTTTGTGGAATACCGTTGAGCTGTGAATAAGTAAATCAATGAGGAATCTTCAAATTTACCCGCCTAAGGTGTGCAACTTTTTGGTCTTCCTTCACCCATTTTGGACCGCTAGCTAATTCGAACTGACAGCTTTTGTATTATGAATCACTATGTAAAACTAGAAAGGGGTTCTTGGCCGGCATAATAATATAGTAAGTCAAAGATATACATACATACAAAGATATTATATATATATATATATATATATATATATATATATATATTAGTAAAACATACATATTTAGCCTACCCGATTTAGCCCACCGTAAACAAGATGGCAACAATATAGTAGACGTACGAAAAAGTGACGATATAGATATACAAACGAACTGTACTCTATCTGGTTGTAGTTCTTCTATTGCTCATATTATTACTAATAATAAAACCATGTATGCCTTCTGGACTAGATTATAATCATAATTAGGTGACAAACGGTATTATCCCGTTGAGTCACTGTCCCAGACGTCGACGTTGATATTATTTGAAGAGTAGGTACCCAGAAAGAGCATGTCTAGTGCCTTTTTAATAAGATTATTATCAAAATGTATTATTATCTCGTAATCAAGTATTACTTACATCTCTTACGGGTTTTTTACTATATTTCCATAGTATTTTTTTTTTTTTAGTAGTGTCCCACTGCTGGACAAAAGCCTCCCCTCTTGACCTCCACAACTCTCGTTCTGTGCCCTTAGTGTAAGTTATCGGTTACAAAATACGTCTCGATCGCGTTCGCGTTAAAATCTCAATTTGTATAGAAACACGAACATCGCAAACGTTCCGCTAGAGGCGCTGTTCGTGTTTCCATATAAATTAAGATTTTAACGCGAACGCGATCGAGACGTATTTGGTAACCGAAAACTTACACTAGGGGTACTGACGCAATATCAGGCCAGTCCTTTGCGTACGTGTCCAGATCGTCCCGCCATCTCCTCGGAGATTTTTCTCCTTTTCTTTTCTTCTTTTTTTATAGTAAAATAATATTTTTCCATTTTTCTTATAACTTTTATAAAATTATATACAATATAAGTTAGTATATACAGTAAGTCAGGGTCGCCGTGATCGAATATGTGGAGGACTATAATATTCCCTTAACTTATTTTTACTTTCCAATAAATTATAGAAGGAAATAACGTGTGTTGTGTACGGGAATAAAGTTAGAACCACGGTATAGACTCGCTACTAAATTATACATAAATGATTATTCAGGGTTTCCAGGTTCAATAAGTTATTTGCATGCTATTGACTTTGCATGTTCATAACAATATACTTCCTGCAATTAATTTACCACGCATGTTCCTTTCGTGTTCAACAGATGTGTGGTTCAGTTTTTTGGTAACAATTGTTCTACAAATAAAGACAATACATTGCTACTAGAAATAATTGTGCATATGAAGATAGATCATTTCAACGTATAATTAATTAAATAGCACAATCGTTCCTAATTTTAATAACCCTCCTTCGGCAGTCGGGCTAAAACGCGATTACTCAAAATGTTACTAAGACATGCTCTTTGGGTGTACCCTTCATTATTTGTATACTGTATACTTAGGGGCGGTTTCACCATCCATTGATTAGGGTTAACTGGCGGTTAGGTGTGATGCCGTCTCTATTTGTTTTGTTCGAATAGAATCACATTTAACCATCACTTAACACTAATCAATGGATGGTGAAACAGCCCCTTAATCTCTTTCGTGTCTTCTGGATTGTCGATGTTAATTCAAAAAATTTCAAATTCAAAATTCAAATGATTTATTCAGTAAATAGGCCGCAATGGGCACTTTTACACGTCATTTTTTAAATGATGTTGTGACGTGCGTATACTTATGTCTTTACCGTTTGTCTCTCAATGTATTTCACGTTATTCTTATGTAGAGTTCTAGCTAATTAAAGCCAAGTTTACAGTTGGTATTTCGTTTCCCTGTGTAGCATTGTGGCAGCACCAAACGAAGTGTACCTTTAGAAAGAGCATGAGCCCCTGTAACCAGGACAGGATGAACACAGGCAAAGTGGCGCCCTCTTGCTCCACCAGCGCCACTTTCAGGGCAACTCTCTCCATCTGTCAACATCGTCATAGTATAAGCCACTGGGTTGTACCTTGTTTTGCCTAACAACTTCTTGCTTATTTTCGGTTTGCCTAATTTTAGATAAACTAATATTAGGTACTTAACAAAAAAGGTACAATTGAAGTACTTATACATATTTTACCTAATTTTCAGTTTAGTGAAATTCATTTTATATACAACTTACTTTAAATAATTTTGTTTCGCCTTATTTTAAATTACCTAATTTCATTTTGTATAAACTTATATCTGATACTGTTTGACTGACATAGTTATTTTTCGTCTAACATAAGTTCGGTTCTTCGCTGGCCACTACCGCGGCACGTTCGCTACGCTCGCTCGGCTTGCGCGCTGTTGTAGTCACAGTTTTAATCTTAGGCTACGTATGCACTATGCGGCTAACCGCGCGGTTTTAGCGCGCCGTCCCTCTTCAAAGTATCGTTTGAGAAAGAGACAGCACGCTAAAACCGTGCGGTTAGCCGCATAGTGCGTACGTAGCCTTAGTAAAAACACTATTCGGCTAAGTAATGATTCGTTAAAATAAGAATCGACAGAAGCGAAAAAATTATGTTACGGCCGTGCCTTTGTTTTTGTTTTGCTCGACTTGGCGGGGGCACTGCCGTGCCCCCAGATTAAGGAAAATCAAAATTCGACAAAATAATAATTAAGAATAATGAAATTATACAAATTGACTTTAGATAAACAATTCATTACTCGTATAGTAAAAGTTGTAATGAATTAGGCAAAAAAATGTTAGACAGCTAGATATAAATGTAGATAGGTAGAATAACACATAGGTAGACTGCTTTTTATTTTGATATTCTCACGGGATCGGGCTAAAAACTTGAAATTTCAACCACTTTTTAATACGGCTAAAAAGTTTACAAAATAAAAATAGGTTTCTAAAATAAAGGCGTATTTATTCACCCTAATAAGAACATTTTTAGAACGAGTATTCACACTTGGAATTATTTTAAATACATGTGTATAATATTAAAATACTTGGCTGATTAGTTAGATAGTGTCACAACACAAAAAAAAATTAAAGAGATATAAAAAGAATCGCTTCTAGAGTTTCTTTTGTATGGCTTAACAGTTTTTTTTTATACATGACACTATCCAACTAAAGCAGTGGTTTATCTATTTACATACATAAAAATGAATCACCGAAATGTATGTACGCGCATAACTTCCGAACGACGGCTCCAAATTGGATAATTCTTTTCTTTGTGTCCGTTATTGTCAGGATAAGGTTTGTGTGAAACAAAATAAAATTAAAAGAAACGGGGGCGAATCCGCGGGCCACAGCTAGTTTAAAATAACTTTTAATAAATAAATAAATATCATGGGACACTTGACACCAATTGACCTAGTCCCAAACTAAGCAAAGCTTGTACTATGGATACTAGGCAACGGATAAACATACTTATATAGATAAATACATACTTAAATACATATTAAACATCCAAGACCCGAGAACAAACATTCGTGTTATTCACACAAATATCTGCCCCGGCCGGGATTCGAACCCAGGACCTCAAGCTTCGTAGTCAGGTTCTCTAACCACTTAGCCATCCGGTCGACAACCCGCCCGGTCCGGTTTTAATGTAATCGTTAACTGTTGCGTTACGTTTATTACTCAATCCGTGGGAAGCGGGTTTTCTAAGCAAATTGTTAAGCTTGTCTGCTCTGTTACTCTTTGGTTAGAATATTTACCCTGTGGTATCGTTCCCGCAGCACGCTCTCCGGCACCACTCCTTCTTCCCGAACGGCGGCGGGGATGGACTTCAGCACAGTTTGCACCAATTTGTCGTTGTCACCTACAAGCAACAAGTGAATGTAACATCAGCCAAATATGTTGTCTACCACCTTAAAGCTGATAATCGTTTGCATGTCACAAATCAATAATGCCAAAAGACTTGAACGTTCGACTTTAGCGACATATTCATTTGATAGGGACTTTTTTATGAATTAAATTCGGGTTTTGTTCCGCGTACCTTGATTTTAACGAAGCTCGATATTTCGAGTATGCTAGTATACCTGCAATTCTCCAGTCGTCTCGTGGTCATGGCGCATGCAACTTCCGAAACATCGAGCTTCGTTAAAATCAAGTATGCGGAACAAAACCCATAAAATTAAAACAAAAAAAAACATAAAATTAGTACCTAATGACCGCGAATAGTCTAAAATATTGTGTTTCTAAAATAAGGAACTTGTTCGAAAATTTATAGAAAACATATTTGGCTGATGGTACATGCTTGTGTGCATCATGATCAGAGCTTTAAAATGATAAGATGATGATGGTAAAATGAGTCATAGTTACTTGAAATAAAGTTGATTATTATTATTATTATCTTTTTTATTATTCTTAAGATTAGGTTTTTACAATAGTTATAAAAAGTTAAATACAGAAAAGTACATACAAAATAAAAATATTATAAAAACCTAACCTAGTTTGCCGCCGGTAACGGGCAGGGCCCAAGCTACCGGTGGTCAGGGCCGCAGAGTGAGGAACTCCCGGACGATGCGTGCCATGTCCAGAAGTACCTCCTATTATTATTATTATAAGCTGTTTTAAGAGTTAGTATTTAATATGAACATACCCTGACCTTACATAGCCTACATAGCCTGTATACGAGTAGACTAGAACCTAGAACTTGCAATGACGTAGCTACCATAAGGTCGCGGCGTCGCGGGTGAGCAAAGTAATTGTTTTAGATCATTGATATTGACCTCCACAAAGTAACACCAGATTAAATAAATCAGTAAACGACAGCCTGTTGTGATGTGCTACCCCATCATCGTCATCGTCCCAACCTATACGTCCCACTGCTTGGCTCAGGCCTCCTCTCATAACGAGAGGACTTGGGCCGTAGTTCCCACGCGGGCCCAGTGCGGATTGGGAACTTCACACACTTAAATTGCTTCGTAGGTTTAGCAGGTTTCCTCACGATGTTTTCCTTTACCATAAAGCTCGTGGTAAAAGTCAAATTAATGAAATTCGAAAAACTCAGAGGTGCGAGCCGGGGTTTGAACCCACGATCCTCTCTGCGTGAGAGGCCATAATGTGTTACCTACCAGCAGCCTTCTCTAGTGCCGTGAGCTCCTTGTTGACCTTGATTAGTGGCGCCCCCTTCTTGGTGGCGGCGAGCAGAGAAGCCCCAGCAGTCCACAGCTCTTGGGAGCGTCGCGCTTCCCTCTCTGCTTTCAGACGCTCTATTGGCACCACCACAGAATACTTAAGGGTTTGACTGAGAAAGTGTTCGGCAACAAGAAGCATCTATTTACTCGTACTTGTAAAACCAAATAGTCTTAGAGAACTAACTCCAAATTAGAACGTAGGTATAGACATCCATTTATACAAAACATAAATTTTGAAATGAGAGCCAAGTTCGTATTAAGAATGTGTCACTTGGGCTGTAATGCAAGTTCAAGATTTGACTTGGCTAGCTTTTACATACTGACTATATTATATTTAATAATGTTACTTTTCTAAAATTCGGTTTGTTGGTAAAAACTAGCCAAGTCAAGTCTTGAACTTGAATCACATCCCAAGCGAAATAACTTGGCACCGAGAGTTTATATCTGCTGAGCTGGCAACATTGCATTTTTGTTAGTTTTTCTCGATTGTTCCATAAAAATTGAATAGCCTATGTGTTATTCCAGATGTCCAAGTATCTACATACCTAATTTCATGACTCTAAGCCTAGCGGTTATTAGTTTGAGATTTTATCCCTACCCCGTAGAAATATCGGGATAAAAAGTAGCCTATGTGTAATTCCAGACGTCCAGCTATCTATATACTAAATTTCATGACTCTAAGCCCAGCGTTTGTTATTTAGATATGTTATCCCTATCCCGTGGGAATATCGGGATAAAAAGTATTCTATGTTTGAATCCAGGTTATTAACTAACTTTTCACCAAATTTCATCCAAATCCGTCCAGCCGTTTCAGCGTGAAGAAGTAACTAACATTCTCACTCACAAAATTTCACATTTATAATATTAGTAGGATTCTAAGTTAGCAATAAGATATTAACCCCTGTTTCACCATCCATTGACTACATTTATCCGTCAAATAAAATTAATCAATGAGTGGTGAAACCTTAGAGTCCTTTAGAGTCAAAATAATAAATTCTAGATAGCCACCTATTAAATGCAATAAATCGCTAGAACAGTCACCTGTATTAGTATCTGTCACAGCGGAGCGTGCAAAAATATCTGACACGTCAATCTGGTCCTAGAAATGGAGTCGTATCGAATATTAATGCACTCTTTGTTGTGTCAAACATTGGTGTTGGTGACTGTAGATACGATACAAAATATTACAATAAATGCCAGTCATATAGATACATCATAATAAAGTAGACAATTCAATAATTGACAGTGACATAAAACCAACTCACAATCGAGAACAACAAATACTTTTTCACCTCAGCAGCTCAAACAGGCAGGTTTTGCTATGAGAAATCAGTGAGCAAAATCGCATTTTGCTCACTCCGTGAGACAAAGTAACTTTTTAATTATTTTTTTTTAATGCTGAGTACAGTGTTGGGTCTACTCACTGAATTCCAAATATTTGAACTTTACTTTGATCTGTAATTTCACTTTAACTCGAAAAAAGCAAGAGATAGGATCAAATTTGTCGATTACAAACTTAAATTAAATTTTTGGTATTAAAAATATATCGAAATATTTCCAAAATGTTAATTTTCTCGATCTTTTAATAAAGTATGCAACCTCGTTGCACGAAAGCCGCTTCTCTTGTTTTTTTTTACAAAAAAAAAATTCCGTATACTGCCTCTACAGTATAATTATTATTTGATAAATTGAATGATTTTTTAACAAATCTATTTATGTTTATGTAATAGAAATCTTAATAAAAATAATATTTAAAGGTTTAATTGTTCAACCTTTTCAATTACCCCGAGATAAGGCTTTTTGCAGTATTAAAAAATAAGTGTGACATTAGTACAAGAAGTTAAGATTGCATGTTATGAGTAGGTATGCGATTTGTATTGTAGCTACTGGACTCTTTTTATGGTTTTAAATGTAATAATTATTATATTTGATAATAATCGGATTCTATTTTAAAAAAATGTGTTTGTTTTGTAAACAGGTAGGTATATGTGGTTTTATTCTTATGTTACATTTAAATTATGTTCTCGCTGCTGAGGTGAAAAATTGTATGTGTCACACGAGACCAAAGTTTTTTTGCATCTCGTGTATTTCAATCCCTTGCTGATCTCAGGATTCTAACCTAGAATCACTCGCTGACGCTCGTGATTCAATTATAGAATCCTTCGCTTACTCGGGATTCAAAATCAACACTCGCAATAAAAAACAACTTTGCTCTCTTGTTGCACAAATAACTATAGTATTCACTTATCACATTACATCACTAAAGGTTTACATTAAAAATGTACCGTTCAACTTGGTTTCCACGATCTTCAGCTTAACTGCCATTTGCTCAAGATCCCGTTTAAACTTTTTCTTCTCAGCTGCAACCGCTTCGCACACCATTTTCTTAATTCTGTCTCCGGCCTAAAATTATCTGAACATAACTAATGCTGCCCTCTTAAGGTAAAAGGCGGAATCAAAAAAAAAATACCTTTTCACCTCAGCACCTCAAACAGGCAGGTTTTGCTATGAGAAATCAGTGAGCAAAATCGCATTTTGCTCACTCCGTGAGACAAAGTAACTTTTTACTCGAAAAAAACAAGAGATAGGATCAAATTTGTCGATTACAAACTTAAATTAAATTTTTGGTATTCAAAATATATCGAAATATTTTCAAAATGTAAATTTTCCCGATCTTTTAATAAAGTATGCAACCTCGTTGCACGAAAGCCGCTTCTCTTGTTTTTTTTTATAAATGAATTCCGTATACTGCCTCTACAGTATAATTATTATTTGTTAAATTGAATGATTTTTTAACAAATCTATTTATGTTTATGTAATAGAAATCTTAATAAAAATCATATTTAAAGGTTTAATTGTTCAACCTTTTCAATTACCCCGAGATGAGGCTTTTTGCAGTATTAAAAAATAAGTGTGACATTAGTACAAGAAGTTAAGTTTGCGTGTTATGAGTATGCGATTTGTATTGTAGCTACTGGACTCTTTTTATGGTTTTAAATGTAATTATTTTATTTGATAATAATCGGATACTATTTTAAAAAAATGTGTTTGTTTTGTAAACAGGTAGGTATATGTGGTTTTATTCTTATGTTACATTTAAATTATGTTCTCGCTGCTGAGGTGAAAAATTGTATGTGTCACACGAGACCAAAGTTTTTTTGCATCTCGTGTATTTCAATCCCTTGCTGATCTCAGGATTCTAACCTAGAATCACTCGCTGACGCTCGTGATTCAATTATAGAATCCTTCGCTTACTCGGGATTCAAAATCAACACTCGCAACAAAAAACAACTTTGCTCTCTTGTTGCACAAATAACTATTTCACCTCAGCAACTCAAACAGGCAGGTTTTGCTATGAGAAATCTGAAATCTGCTCACTCCGTGAGACAAAGTAACTTTTTAATTTTTTTTTTAAATCCTGAGTACAGTGTTGGGTCTACTCACTGAATTCCAAATATTTGAATTTTACTTTGATCTGTCATTTCACTTCAACACGAAAAAAGCGAGATATATAGGATCAAATGTGTTGATTACAATCTTAAATTAAATTTTTGGTATTAAAAATATATCGATACCTAATAAATTACATGACAACCAAATATTTCCAAAATTTAAATTTTCCCGATCTTTTCATAAAGTATGCAACCTCGTTGCGCGAAAGCCGCTTCTCTTGTTTTTTTATAAAATAATTTCGTATACTGCCTCTGGAATAAATATTTGTTAAATTGAATGATTTTTTTAACAAATTTATTTATGTTTATCTAATATAGAAATCTTAATAAAATTAATATTTAGGGGATTAATAACATATATAATAAATTATACGTTTATTGTTCAACCTTTTTAATGACCCCAAGATAAGGCTTTTTGCAGTATTAAAAAATAAGTGTGACATTAGTACAAGAAGTTCAAATTACAATGCATGTTATGAGTATGAGATTTGTATTGTATCTACTGGACACTTTTTTTATGGTTTTAAATGTGATTATTATACATTTGTTTCTTAATAATCGGATTCTATTTTAAAAAAATGTGTTTGTTTTGTAAACAGGTAATATGTGGTTTTATTCTTATGTTACATTAAAATTATGTTCTCGCTGCTGAGGTGAAAAATTGTATGTGTCACACGAGACCAAAGTTTTTTTGCATCTCGTGTATTTGAATCCCTTGCTGATCTCAGGATTCTAAACTAGAATCACTCGCTGACGCTCGTGATTCAATCATAGAATCCTTCGCTTACTCGGGATTCAAAATCAACACTCGCAACAAAAAACAACTTTGCTCTCTTGTTGCACAAATAACTATTGAGTTGTTTATATGAGATATATAAATAACTCGACAGAACTGATGTCTTAGGTTACATACTGGGTAGTGACATTATTATTGTACCTAATTTTATTTTTATCTTTTATGCACACAACTATGACGATCCCGAGTGGAGAACCTGTTTCGAATTGTATAATTGTTTTATTGTTTTTATGAAATTAAATGAAATTATTTATTGTATGTATGCGGAGATTGGGTTACAGTTGTAGTTACACTTATTATTATTATTTTATTAATTTTTAACATTTTGTGACATTTAATTGTTTTCTAATTTAATATTTTGTGTAGTTTTGACAATTTCAGTATACATTCACGTAACTTTGACATGTACAAAGTTAGATGTAATTTTATACTGAATGAATAAATAATCTAATCTAATCATATCTATCTAATAACTTTAAACGTAACTCTAGTATATAATAATCTCAGAAACCACTCAACGTAGAAGGATACGGTTTTCACTGATGTATTTTCCTTGCTTTGGATTAACATTTAAGGGCTGTTTCACCATCTATTGATTAGTGTTAACTGACGGTTAAATGAACTTAAATGTGATGCCGCCTCCGTCTATTGGAACAAAACAAATAGAGACGGCATCACATTGAACCGTCAAGTAACGCTAATCAATGGATGGTAAATCACAATCACAATTATATAAATTACCTACAAGCCCCTCAGTGTTTGGTTCATTATTATTGCTAACACTTTTTGAAGAATCGTTGTTGATTTCGCGAAAACTTCGCTTATCTATTAAAGTTTTGATTAATTATAGTCTGTAAAATGATTTAGGAATATAAAATTCGCTAAATTGATAGTTCGTGGAAATTATTTTCCAACGTAAGATGAGCTGACAACAATATGGTCGCCCATAATAAATAGGGTTCATTTTAAGTTGGACATGTTCATGCGAGTTAGGTATGTAGGTACACGGAGAAGCTCTGCCTATCCTGGTATCAGAATTTGGTATATTAGAATTTGATTGATTTCCACCATACCATATAAAAAACTGTGACTGGCCGATATCTGTCAGTACTGTAAATTGAAAACATTTGCGAAAAACTAAAACTACAATAAGCGCATTAGAACCCAAAACAATGATTTTTAAAATTGTCTGTTTGTCAGTTTGTTTGTTTGTGCATTTGCTCGTTAGGATCTCGGAAACGGCTCCAACGACTTCGATGAATTTTGATATTTAGGGGTTTTCGGGGATGCCAAATCGATTCAGGTTGGTCTTGTCTCCGGGAAAACGCTAGTTAAGCAAAGCTCGGTTGCCCAGGTACTGGTATAAATAACTCATGTTTCTTTTGAGATACAGCCTTTTTGCCTTAACCCTTTATAAGGTCGCATTTATTGGAGCATAGGTACTACCACAGAATCAAAAGCAGCTATCGAATACGTACCTGGCAAAGGATATTTTTAAAGCTAGTTGTATTTTCAATAATAACAATGGAAATTGTGACGTATTATGAAAGCAATATGGTTCAGTTTCCAACTCAATGCAAGTGGTCGCTAAATCGTCTCTGCCTTATAAAGGGTTTCTTAACCCTAGGGCACAATAGCTGTCAACTCTCTTTTTTTGAACACTGGACAGGTTCAGTAAGTTGCAGAACAAAAAAATATATACTGAACCTCCTCTTCCTTCTGTTTCAACTTCTGCCTTAGGTTCTCGTCGTGCCTGTCCGACTGCTTCTTCAATGAGTCTTTGAGCATCTTATCATTTGCAGCTCTCAAGTCATCATGCTGTGTACATAAATTGCAGTTTATTCCAAATGATGTACGGGTTTACGTGGGCCAGTTAACATATAATAACTCAGCGGCACAAAATTTAGCCCACCCTATACATATAACTTATACTTTATACTTTTAGAGGTATACATTAAGCAAACACCAGATTGACGGGTGCAAATCTGGAACGTATACCACGAAGTGCAAAACTCGAACTTCGTATGTTGCCGTCCCGCTGACGCTTATGTCATTTAATACGTGAGTGAAAGGGACGGTGCGATACAAACTTCGATTTGCGAGTTTCATAGTAGTCCCTCTGTACTGACGTGTAATAGTGCGAGGACACATGAAACTAATTTTATTAGTTGATATCGATAAAAATGACGTAAAACCGTTGTGTAATTTTAAGAATTCGAATTAAGAAGAAAACGACATACACAAAAATAAACTTCTTGAGGAATTAACTTCTTTAATATTTTATATAATTTGCATTATATACGATCAACATCCGTCATATTGTCCGTTATGACATTAATATTCAAACTTAGCCATTAGATAATTATGATAATGATGGTTCGAAATTGCTTTTTATCGGTGTCGATAAACTTAAGTACTCAATTTTCAATTAATCGCACTGGTACATTTTTGCCCCTGTCAATCCGGTGTTTACTTATAAGTATATGAGTATAAGGAAAATTAAAAACAGCAGAAGGCTAATCTTGACGCTCCGTTTAAGCTTAATTTACCCTTTTCCTGTACATTCTGTCAAGTTCGTACTGGCGTTTTTTATACGCAGCCTGTATCAGGTAATCTCTATTATCTCGATCCTTTTTATCTTTGTCGTCTTCGGCCAAAGCTGTAATAACATATGGATCACACTGTAAATTACGCTAAAGATTCTGTATGGCAATGGCAATAACCACAGAATCAAAAATCATAAGGGTAAGTAATAGAAATATCACGCGATCTTCAACCTGTTTATTTTTCTAAGTATATAAGACATTATTATTATTATTAAAATACCTTTAAACGAGCAATTTTTGTATATATATAAACAGACATAAGTAGGAATCCACGGGGCAAAGTTTTGTGACAGGTAGTGAGTTCCTACGTATATCGATAATCTCAATTATCGATGCTTGTTCCATATACTAGTGATCACTCCAAGTTTTGTTTGTAAAAATATGTTTTTATCAAAGTGTAAAAATTGAACAAAATAATTAAGTAATTCTCTTCTGTATTTCAAACGATTTTTGATACTCATCATAATTGTTTTTCTTAATTACTGTCCCATCAATCTACTGTTGTTAAAATAAACGATCAGAATTTGTTCCAAATTTTCGGGCGTTAAACGTCTCCGTCTTGACTGATGAATCCGTTTCAGGTGGCTGAATGACAAATAAATAAATCATTTAAAATATCATCATCATCATCATCCCAGCCTATATACGTCCCACTGCTGGGCACAGGCCTCCTCTCAGAACAAGAGGGCTTGGGCCGTATATATATATTTAAAATATGCTTTGTGTTAACTTCATACTCGTCATCAGAACAATACTTAATAAAATGCACACCATAGGTACTGGGGGCGATTACCTAGTATTTGGGACAAGCATCGATAATTGAGATTATCGATATAGGAACTTACAACCTGTCATAAAATTTTGCCCCGTGAATTCCTATGTCTTGTATACAAGGTGTTAATTAAATAAGAACAGAAAGTAGTTTGCTCAGAATCGAGAGTAGAATCGATTACACTATGTTTTAAATCAGGTTGTGTTTGTGTTTTAAAATCCCTTTTTTATTGTGCCCAGTCTAAAAGTTACGACTGCAACATGCGCAAATTAAATATTTTAGCGAGGTTGCATACTATTTCGATAATTTAATACTGGCCGTTTTGCTGTCAATGTGTGATTTTCTTCTAAAAACGTCAAAGCGTAACTGACAAATACATTATTATGAGTGAAGAGTTAGAAATGAAGTAGAATTATCGAAATAGCAAAACACACGAATACCTTTTAAAATAATGAAGATATTCAAAAAGAAATTAAATCAACTAACTTAAAACGTAAAAATATATTTGGGGTGTCTGAGGTATCCAGTTATTTAATTAACACCTTGTACAAATATATATATAATGAAAATCTCGGAAACGTGTGCAATTATTTTGATGAAATTTGGTATATAGAGGTTTTTGGGGATGCCAAATCGATCTAGCGTGGTCTTATCTCTGGGAAAACGCTTATTAACGAGTTTTAGCCCGAGCAAAGCTCGGTCGCCCAGGTACTTATTATTAATACCAGAACGACCAAAATAAGTGACACACGATAACATTTCTACCCCTCTTAATTTTCGTTCAGTAGATTATTGCTTATGCTTATGATAATACCACTTGTAGTAAATGAAAGTAAATGAAACTTTAGAAAAACATTGTACTTGTGCTATAAGTGCTATAACATAAAAAACGAAAGAAAATAAGGACCAAAAATTTCATTTCTTACTTTCGATTCCTCTGTTGACACGCTCGGTCATCCCATCGGATAGTTCATTCAAAATAACTTGCAATTTATTTTTCTGAAAAATATCAAACTCAAAACATTTGCGTTAACACAAAATATTGCATCAAACCTTAATGATTGCAGTACTACGAGTACAAAAGTATAGTTATTAAAAATCCTGTTACTTGCTTAATGTCTATTTTAAATAATATATTGTCGTAGGTGCTTACTGAAATTTATTCAAATCAACTATTTTAATTGCAGTGAAAAATATAAATCATAATGCTTTTTCGTGATCATGTTTTGTGCATCTTAATTTGATCGCGAATAAACCATCATCTTATCGTTTTGATTAATAATGAGCTCTATTGGTAGAGTCATTCACGATGACGCGTGCCGTGGTTCTTATTACAAGGTCATTAATGGCTAATTTTGACAAAATCACGCGTCTTCGTGGATGGCACTAGGTACACAAAATTACGCATGACTATTAAGGATCAACCACACTGGAGCTCAAACTACGATGACGGACCGTAAAAGCAAGGACGCGTTTTCAGCGTGTACCGTCTAAACCGCTGTTCAAAAAACGCTGACGCACCGACAAGACAGTATAGTGACTCATGCCACACTTTTTGACGTGCGCCTTCTGAAATTGCGAGGTCAAAGATATCTTTACGCTAACTTCTTTTAGAAGCTTTTACGCTACCTTGTCGCTGTATGCTTTCTGACATTTTAAACAAAAGCTCAAACACGAAGTGACAGCGACCGACCTACCTACCTACCTACTACCTTGTACCTATTTTTAGAGAAAACAGCTTCTACGTGACAGTCTGATAGTTGCCGACAGTTGCGTCTTTTACGTCGTCGACCAGTGTGTTTACGTCCATCAGAACGCCAGGTGGGCTGTGTTGTGTAATGATCAGAGATCGGCGAAAATTCATGAAAAGGTTAGTTAATTATGTTCTCAAATGACATTACCATCTCAAATAACAAATAACCTTAGTAAAATACTAATAAAAGTAGCAGTTCTTGTCGTTGGAATAGCAATAGACTGACCACAGAAAATTTGGAAAAGATATTTTTGGTTAAAAACTCTTTTTTTTACCAGAAACTTTTGTATTATTTATTTACTAGGAATCATGATTAAATCTTTAGTAAAGAATTTATTGATTGCTTAATTATTTATTTAATTTTAGAGTCCTATTCATATTATTGCAAACTATGACGGTACGACATTTAATGGAATGAGATTTACTATTTACTCCAGTGCCCTTAGTGTAAGTTTTTGGTTACAAAATACGTCTCGATCGCGTTCGCGTTAAAATCTCAATTTGTATAGAAACATGAACATCGCAAACGTTCCGCTAGAGGCGCTGTTCGTGTTTCCATATGAATTGTGATTTTAACGCGAACGCGATCGAGACGTATTTTGTAACCGAAAACTTACACTAAGGGCACAGAAGTATTTTGTCGAGTCAACGTTTTTAGAGCAGCGGACAGCAGTAACGGCGGTAACAGTGCGTTTTTAAGATCACAATCATGTGCGCTTGAAAGAATAATTTGAAATTAAAATCACATCTGTTGACTTTTATTTTGTTCTTTATTTGAGGCATTTTTTATTTACCTAAAGAAAGCTTTTGATTAATAGCTTAATCTAGATGATTATTTTAGTTATTTTTTGTCAATATGTGAGTGGACGGCGACAGTATCGTACGCCAACGGCTCGGTTAGTAGTGTGTGTTTCAGCTACGTTGTCAACTCGCTGACAATTCGATGCTAAGCGACGTTGCCAGATTTCGTTTGATTTGTCTGATCAAAATCACATAATTACCATTTTGAAGCTCGTTTAACTTTTTTTTTAATATTTTTGCTGGCCATAGGTACAAAGTCCGTCAGTCAAAAGACTGAAGTGCAACGAACAAATGTATTGCCAATTCTTTGGGTTTCCGACAGAAATTAGGAAGAAAATCAGATAACATTAACGTATTAACAAATAAGTACGGAAAATTGCATTAACGGATTATAAATTAGAAGTGATAAAATCAGATAAAGGCTGCATGGCTTGTGGCTTTTTCCATAAAATAAAAATAAAAAAAACATCAAGTCAAATGTCAAATTCGTCAAGTCATAATTTTTTGTTCGTTTGTTGTCATAGGTTGTCATGACATTGTAAACTAATGGAGTTTGTATTTTCGATAATGGAGTAATTTTTTCCTAAATTAAATTATCGTAATTTGTCCTCGAAACTGGCGGGATTATCATTATCTATAATCTATAATGTGAATGCAGTTATATTTTCAAGTATTGAACCGAATTATAATTCACATTGGAAACTATGAAGCCACGAACTTTGCGAAAAAAATACATAAAGCATCAATACTCTGGTCTCGAAAAAGACGCATTATAAGGAAATTAAAAAGTAAGTACAGTAGAGGCTGAGTACAACATACAACTTCCACCACCCCCGTGGGTACCGTAGGAATCGGCTGAGGGATAATATCAGAAGATGGGCAGCAGCGTTTTACAAGCAACCCCACATCATATACTTACTACGCTCGCCAACCCGCTTAGGTACCAAACGTGGCGAGTATTGGCAACACGGGAAAATATGGGGGAGGCCTAAAGTCTCAATTTCCATGACCGTAGGTGTTTAGGGCAGATTTTTTTACTGTTTTTTTTTTCCAAGTCCCCAGCCCCTTGGTAGCGGACTAACTTTTGAGCCTCATAGGACGGTAATTTTGGAGTTCAGAGAAAAGTTAATTTGACAAAATATGCTTCTTCAAAATATGTTTTATTTTCATAATAAATATTTAATTACAGAGTGAAAAAACACTGTCATAACATACATTGTCGGCTGGTAAGCTGTGTACGAGACTGGCACAAGACTGGAAAAGTGGCGTGAAAATGCAAGAGGCACTCAGCAGTGGTTGTATGTGGGCTAATTTAATTGACTGATGTAAATAAATAAATAAAAACTGACTTAGTGATGGACTTTTTTATTTGTTGTTTAATAGAGCCTTCGATTACTACCCAACCAATTAAATGTGAAAGAAAAATAAACAAGTCTAATTTCATATTTTCAAGTGTTTTTCGTTGAAGGAAAATATCGTGAAGAAACCACCTGCTATATAATTAATGGTGTGTGCTATATTTCAATTCACACTTTGCCTGCGTTGAAAATAACGCCCAAGCCCTCATTGTGAGATCACCACCGCCCATAAACATCTGCAACACCAGGGGTATTGCAGACGCGTTGCCAACCTAGAGGCCTAAGATGGGATACCTCACGTGCCAGTAATTTCACCGGCTGTCTTACTCTCCACACCGAAACACAACAATGCAAGCACTGCTGCTGCTGCTGCTGAAGTGTATTGTAAATAAAAAATAAATAAACAATCGTTGAGTTACGGTCAAGGAAACTGAGACACGTACCAGGGTGGAACCTATGTGCTACTAATGTCATGTTGACATCCCATACACTTGCCAAAGAAATCACAGCGCAATTGAATATGAAAAGGTTCCACTTGGGTTCCACTCTGGTACAGTCAAGGGCAAAGATATCGACACGGCCAAAGTTGCAAAAATATGTATACTGTTAAGTGCATAAAGTCGTGTATACATATTTTTGTAACTTTGGCCGTGTCGATATCTTTGCCCTTGACTGTACGTGACTCGGTTTCCTTGACTTTGTAAAGGCGAACTTATCCCTCGAAGGGATCTCTACCAAGCAACCCTTGAGTGGATGTGAGGAATTATAAGTCTCATAGTTCTTACTGTAGTTGTGCTGTGCATATTCAGATTTACCTAAAAATTTTTAAAAAAATGTTTATGCTTAAATTAGGTCTTATAAATTTTTAGCTACACATTTCAAAAAATATTAGCATCATTAACTGAGAACAATAAAAAAAACAAAAAAAAATTAAATCTTACAACGGGTTTGAACCCGAACTTCCTAAGCTGAGGGTAGGGTTAACCCTAGCCTTATGCAACTAGGCCAATCTGCTCTTTGATCATGAGAGCGAAATTAACAAAGACTTCTGTTTACAACAAATTACAAGCATGTGTGCGAAAATATCTCAGTCGAAACTGCAGCGATCAAGTGAAAGTATTTTCTAAATTAAAATACATCTGAAACTTGGTACGATATATCACAAATTACACGCTATTGGCGGTATGTACATTATTTTATAAAAATATCCACGATTTCATTCCTAAAAAAAATAAAATACGTGGAATTTGCACACTAACGTCATCTACTGGCGCTGTAGTGCCTAGCTGACCATGACAAGCGACCTTAACGCATGACGTTTACCCGTGGAATAAATTAAAAACGTGAGGTTCGAACCACGTCACTGCGTTTACGTTACGTCAACGTATTTTGAACACCGGTTCGGTCGAACCTTTGTTTGATTACAGTCAGTCATTAACTATGTATGTGAAATAATTAAATTCTGGTGATGTATACATATCATTGACACTTTGAAAAGAATAATAAAATACATTGAAACGCGCAATTGACCTACCGCGACCCCGAATGAAACGGTTTTTTTTATCGATATTCTAACGAGCCTTGCAATGAAATTGGCCCTACAACTTGAATTGCTAAGCCGAGTTTAAACTTGCAAGAAATATCGTACAAGTTGCATTACATCGCGAGGCTGAAAAGCCAACGAGTTTGTAGTGGGCAATCGAGCGCCGCAATGTACTGCAACTTGCACAATTTTTCTTGCAAACCTAAACTTGGCTTTTCATTTTGAACTGTTTGTTGTCATACAATAAAGGTTTTTATCTATCTATCACTACGAGACCTATCTCTTCCGTAGGTGTTAAAAAAAAATTAACAAAAAATTTAACCGACTTCAAAAACCTTGAAAATAATTTTCAACTAGTTACATTGATAATGAATTTAGTTATTCATCGCTATACATGATTACGAAATTTAGACATTTTTCCAATAAATAAGTAAGTAAATAAACAAATATCAAGGGACAATTCACACCAATTGACCTAGTCCCAAAGTAAGCTT
Source organism: Choristoneura fumiferana (assembly GCF_025370935.1). Classification (NCBI taxonomy): domain Eukaryota; kingdom Metazoa; phylum Arthropoda; class Insecta; order Lepidoptera; family Tortricidae; genus Choristoneura; species Choristoneura fumiferana. The sequence goes on along the minus strand of NC_133496.1, from coordinate 9,111,829 downwards.
AGCAAAGCTTGTGTTATGGGTACTAAGCAACGGATAAATATAATTATATAGATAGATACATACTTAAATACATATTAAACACCCAAGACCCGAGAACAAATACAAATATCTGCCCCGACACGGGAATCGAACCAGCAGAACGAGTTTTACGTATTTTGAGAATTGTAGGTAGGTACATCAAATATGTGGTCTACCACCCTAAAGTTGATAATCGTTTGCATGTCATAAAACAATAATGACAATAGACGTGTCTGTCAACTTGAAAGTTCGACTTTAGCGACAATCATTTGATAGGAACTTGCTTGAAAATTGATAGACCACTTATTTGGCTGATGGCACGTTTTAACCTTGTGACATTTTGTATCAAGTTAATTTGTATTACAGTCATGTCAAGAATACGGTTTTTAAGCAGTAAATGTATAATTTCAAATTTTAGACATTTTGAAACTAATCCGTTTTGACATCGCGACGTACTAGGAACTTGGTATTATGCAATTTGATTGTAGTGAACCGGTAACAAGTTTCGCTACTTCCTCATCCGACAACCACGACAACTCTGTCAAGAGAAGAGGAGTGGAACTATAGTCGTCTACCTCACCTACATACTATATATTGGGCTCCAATCACTCCTGCTGGCTCGTGCTGAGGCACCGACTTCAAACTAGTAGAAAGTTATTTTCAAGGTTTTTGAAGTCGGTTCCATTTTTCGTAAAAAAAAATTTTTTCATACTTTTTAGTGATTTGTAGCCAAAGTCCATCTCACAACAATTCCATTAAGCTGAAACACAGCATAGTTATATCAGTTTATAACAGAGTACCGGTACCTACGGTCTTCTTTATCAGGGTTCAGTTCACTAAATGATACTTTCTGAATGTAAATACTTGACTTCGGCCCACAATAGGGATGTTGACGCGACGCCATTAAAAAATAATTCGAAGGCACCACTCCAGTAAAAAAACGCTTTATTTTAGCCCTGAAAACCAGGTTAATTTTCAATTTACTGTAAAATTAGATTTTTTGTTGCTTTAAAACAAATAAATAGTTAGTTGATTGAGTTGACGAACGAATAGCGACTTATGACGTCATAAGTCGCTATTTCTGTAGATACTCTATGGGAGAATTGTGTTTTGACAGCTTATAAAAAGTACGTCAGTTGATTGGTGGTGTCAACATCCCTATTGGCGGAGTTATCGCGTAACAAACATACAAAAAAAAACTCGAATTGAGAACCTCCTCCTTTTTTGAAGTCGGTTAAAAGGTATCTTTGACGATTACGTTGTGATTACCTACAAGTAAGGTAAACGTCCGAATGCTCGGCACGCTAAGTAATGCCCAATAGACGACACCCTGCTGTCACCTCTATTGCTAATGACTTAAGATTAAAGGTGCCAACTATTGGGACAGTGACGAGCACTCGTACGTTAACTGACTGCTTTTTTGGCTGGTGTTTTTTTTATCGTGATTTATCGACTTACATATCTCAAGGTGTGATGCAGAAGTAGATCAACATCGTCCTGGATGAAAGGCTTCGCGGAGTTATATTTCACCGTTGGGAACAATTGCTCGTTCTCTTGGGTGTATTGGTCGATCAGATCTTCCACCTATGAGAAGCGCCATTGCATAAGAGTCTGTAGTGGTTACAGCGCTAGGTTGTTTTGCGATAAACGTTGCGTTAAACACTTCAATTTGCATCAGATAATCTATAGGTAATTACCAGAGAGCGGAATTTTTATATAAAGAATATTAAAAGTAGAGGTAAACAATAGTCGGCCTTAAGTTAAAGAGCGATCTCTTCCAATTAACTTTCGAGCAGTTGAAAATGTGAAATAGACATAATGCAATGAATAATGAATGGATAGCAATTTCTAATTTAATAGGTAATTTCAGTTCAGTTTATTTTCCATTTCAATGTTGAAATTCTTCTGTTGAAAATGTTAACAACTGTTCCATTATGGTCTCTATAAAAGAAATACATGTTTTTTTGGTTTTAAACTACCTACTTCTTTTACAGTCAAATAACCTTTTGTATGCGGAAAAAGAACACTCTACATACCATATGATAAATAAGTTTACGACAATCTAATTGAAAGTCTAATATACCAACATCATTTAGGTAGAGTCGATAAGTCAGAAGTCACTATAACAGGTGGCATGAAAATTCCGCCCCCCCGCTAATTACCAAACATTGTCATAAGGTGGCACGATTTCCATACTAATTTATTTACACAATCATGTGCGCTTGAAAGAATAATTTGAAACTAAAATCACATCCGTTGACTTTTATTTTGTTCTTTATTTGAGGCATTTTTTATTTACCTAAAGAAAGCTTTTGATTAATAGCTTAATCTAGATGATGATTTTAGTTAATTTTCGTCAATATGTGAGTGGACGGCGACAGTATCGTACGCCAACGGCTCGGTTAGTAGTGTGCGTTTCAGCTACGTTGTCAACTCGCTGACAATTCGATGCTAAGCGACGTTGCCAGATTTCGTTTGATTTTTCTGATCAAAATCACATAATTACCATTTTCAAGCGCGTTTCTCTTTTTTAAAAAATATTTTTGCTGGCCATAGGTACAAAGTCCGTCAGTCAAAAGACTGAAGCGCAACGGACAAATGCATTGCCAATTCTTTGGATTTCCGACAGAAATTAGGAAGAAAATCACATAACATGAACGTATTAACAAATAAGTACGGAAAATTGCATTAACGGATTATAAATTAGTAGTGATAAAATCAGACAAAGGCTGCATGGCTTGTGGCTTTAGCTTTTTCCATAAAATAAAAGTATAAAAACTTCTCAATTGTCAAATGTCAAATTCGTCAAATAATAATTTTTTGTTCGTTTGTCATGACATTGTTTAAACTAATGGAGTAATTTTTTCCTAAATTAAATTATCGTAATTTGTCCTCGAAATTGGCTAATGTGCTATAGTCTAAAATGTGAATGCAGTTATATTTTCAAGTATTGAACTGAATTATAATTCACATTGGAAACCTCTTGGAAACTATGAAGCCACGAACTTTGCGAAAAAATTATATAAAGCATCAATACTCTGGTCTCGAAAAAGACACATTATAAGGAAATTAAAAAGTAAGTACAGTAGAGGCTGAGTACAACATACAACTTCTACCACCCCCGTGGGTACCGTAGGAATCGGCTGAGGGATAAGAATCAGAAGATGGGCAGCAGCGTTTTCCAAGCAACCCCACATAATATACTGCGCTCGCCAACCCGCTTATCAAGCGTGGCGAGTATTGGCAACACGGGAAAATATGGGGGAGGCCTAAAGTCCACCGGTGAACGTCCTGAGGCTAATATGAAGATGATGACGGTGATGATAATATTGAAAACCATATCCATACTTCCATACTAATATTATAAATGCGAAAGTTTATGTTTGTTTGTATGTTTGTCCGTCTTTCACGTCGATACGGAGCGACGGGTCGGCGTGATTTTTGGCATAGAGATAGTTTATCAGCAGAGGGTGACATTTTACAGATTTTTTTTACAGATTTTTTTCAAGTACCTACCCAGTCCCTTGGTAGCGGACTTACTTTTGAGCCTCATATTATCGCGGTAATTTTAGAGTTCAGAGAAATAGTTATTTGTGCAACAAGAGAGCAAAGTTGTTTTTTGTTGCGAGTGTTGATTTTGAATCCCGAGTCAGCGAAGGAGTCTATAATTGAATCACGAGCGTTAGCGAGTGATTCTAGGTTAGAATCCTGAGAGCAACAAGGGATTCAAATACACGAGATGCAAAAAAACTTTGGTCTCGTGTGACACATACAATTTTTCACCTCAGCAGCGAGAACATAATTTAAATGTAACATAAGAATAAAACCACATATACCTACCTGTTTACAAAACAAACACATTTTTTTTAATAGAATCCGATTATTAAGAAACAATTAATATAATAATAACATTTAAAACCATACTTAAAAAAGTTTCCAGTAGATACAATACAAATCTCATACTCATAACATGCATTGTATTGTAAGAACTTCTCGTACTAATGTCACACTTATTTTTTAATACTGCAAAAAGCCTTATCTTGGGGTCATTAAAAAGGTTGAACAATAAACGTATTATTTATTATAAATGTTATTAAACCTTTAAATATAAATTTTATTAAGATTTTCAAATTAAATTATATATTACATAAAAATAAATAGATTTGTTAAAAATTCATTCAATTTAAAAAATATTTATTACAACTGTAGAGGCAGTATACGGAATTCTTTTATAAAAAAAAAACAAGAGAAGCGGCTTTCGTGCAACGAGGTTGCATACTTTATTAATTTTGGAAAATTTCGTTGTCATGTAATTTATTAGGTACTTATCTATATATTTTTAATGCCAAAAATTTATTTTAAGATTGTAATCAACACATTTGATTTGATCATATCTATCGCTTTTTTCGTGTTGAAGTGAAATTATGACAGATCAAAGTAAAGTTCAAATCCTCTTTGGTTAAAATATTTGGAATTCAGTGAGTAGACCCAACACTGTACTCAGCATTTAAAAAAAAAATTAAAAAGTTACTTTGTCTCACGGAGTGAGCAAAATGCGATTTTGCTCACTGATTTCTCATAGCAAAAGCTGCCTTTTTGAGGTGCTGAGGTGAAAAGTTCATTTGACAAAAAATGCTTCTTCAAAATAATATGTTTTGTTTTCATAAAAAAATATTAAATTACAGAGTGAAAAACAATGTCAAAACATACATTGTCGGCTGGTAAGCTGTGTATGAGACTGGCACAAGACTGGAAAAGTGGCTTAAAAGTGCAAGAGGCACTCAGCAGTGGTTGTATGTGGGCTAATTTGATAGATTGATGTAAACTAACTTAGTTAAAAACTTACTTAGTGATGGACTTTTTTATTTGTTGTTCAATAGAGCCTGAGATTACTACCTAACCAATTAAATTTGAAATAAAAATAAACAAGTCTAATTTCATATTTTCACGTGTTTTTCGATGAAGGAAAATATTGTGAAGAAACGTACACACCTGCAAAATAATTAATGGTGTGTTGCTATATTTCAATTCACACTGGGCCTGGTTGAACATAACGCCTAAGCCTCATTGTGAGACGAATTTTCTCATAGTATGTAAACTGATGTAAAAAATAAAAATAAACTCATATGGAAACTGTCAAAAAATAAACTGAGTCACGTACCAGGGTGGATACTTGTGCTCTATGTCATGTTGACATCCCATACATCTGCAAAGAAACCACATCGAAATTGAATATGAAAAGGTTCGTTATTCGGTTTCCTTGACTTTGTAAAGGCGAACTTATCCCTTGAAGGGAATCTTACCAAGAAACCCTTGAGTGGATGTTAAGGAATTATAGTCTCATAGTAGGTATTGTAGTTTGTAGTTGTGCATATTCATAGATAGATTCACTTAAAATTTTAAAAAAAAAAATCTGCCTAAATTAGGTCTTATAAATTTTTAGCTACACATTTAAAAAAATATACATCATTAACTGGGATAACTAAAAGAAAAAAAAAAAAAAAGCTTTTATTTCAACGGGTTTGAACCCGAACTTCCTATTCTGTGCGTAGGGCAAACTCTAGCCTAATGCAACTAGGTCAATCTGCTCTCTGTTCGTAACAGCGAAATTAACAAAGACTTTTGTTTACAACAAATTACAAGCATGTGTGCGAAAATAACTCAGTCGAAACTGCAGCGATCAAGTAAAAGTATTTTCTAAATTAAAATACATCTGAAACTTGGTAGATATATCAAAATTTCACGCTATTGGCGGTATGTACATTATTTTATAAAATATCCACATTTTCATTCCTAAAAAAAAAAAATACGTGGAATTTGCACACTAACGTCATCTACTGGCGCTGTAGTGCCTAGCTGACCGTGACAAGCCACCGTAAGGGGCTCCTAGACGGGCATATTTTCACTGCAATTTGGCCCGGCAACTATTGGTGTCCCTCTCTTACTCACATGTTAGACAGGGACACCAAAGTGCCGGCCACATATTGCAGTGAAAATATGGCCAGTCTAGGAGCCCCTTTACGCGGTGAGCGCATGCATTATCGATACAAATTGATGTGCGTCAAACGCATTGCGTTCAACATAGCGTTTATCATATACAACAACCGAGCGCTTAAGTAAGATACAATGTCTCCAAATGTAGAGCTTGTCTTATCTGAAATGACTACCACCATAATGAATAAATTTAACGCATTCACTTGGCAGTGACTATATACGCATATATGCGTTTTTGGAACTTTCCCCCAGTGCCGCTGTCACAATTATTCATACATTTTGAACGCACATGTGCGTCGGTGGCACCTGTGGTCAGTCAAGTCAGGTGCCAGTGAATGCGTTAACATACGAACGGCATACACACATAAATGTCATTGTAATTGGTCAGGCGGTTATTTATCGAATTTGTTGTCCAACGAGTCATAATTGATCTCGAAATCTCAACATGCGAGTTACATTATTACTGCCCAATCTCTCTCATTCTGAGAGGAGGCCTGTGCCTGACATGGGACGTATATACCGGGATCACTAACCTTCATCCAACGCTCATCCCAACCAGCGACTCATCGTTCTGCAGATATACTCCATCTCCATCGATTTTATCTTCAACTGGTACTCGTTGAGGAGCGCTTTTGTGTTGGCAATGGCTTCTTTGGTTGCCCCCATGCCGCAGTCGAGGAACCGAGTCATTTCCTCTGAGCAACAGTTATTATTATTACACACAACAAGTTACTTTATTTATAATCCGGTTCTAATCTAACCTGTACCTACATTAACATTTTGCTTTTTCTAGGTACCTACCGTCAAATTGAGATACGTTTTTTAAAAAAGACGGAAAGTCATTGAAAGTTGTGTTATTTTCTATGTTATAACACACTTCTGAAAATTAAATGTTAACACTGCACTACATGTCATGCACCGTAAAACTAGCTCTGCCGTCTACGTGACATCGATTCTGTACCAATGTGCACCCTGTAATGCACGGACGTATCGACTCATGACAGTGGCGAAAGCGAGGGACCGTCAAACTTTTACGCATGTTTTCACTTCTAGCATAAAATGTAATATTCTTTTTGGGAAGAAAGTACAAGTGAAAAATTAAGGATCCAGCTATACCTAAATTGGTTGTGAATTTTCAGCATTAGCGACGTGCCTCTTTACCAAGTCGAGCCGCTCCGCCATCGCAGGCCGGAGGGCCTTCAACGCTGAAGATTGAAGTCCAGCAGAGTTTCATCCACCAATGGAATTAACATTTCAATTCAATTCCAACTTTAGGAAATATAGCTCTATCTCTACTTTCTATGGTTCCGCGAATGTGGAGGGTTAAATGTCTCTACAGATTCAATACCATCTCGTATCATGAGCTATCGAATATCATTCTCGCTCATATCTTTGCAGTAGCTGGTTTACGTAGTGTATGAGGTTCTGTGAGGCGAAGATACTCCATCTTCACGATTGTAATGTTAAGTTATCAATGTCATGTGTTGGCTAATAGAAATTTCACAGTGCGTATCTACGCTGAATCATTAAGTCATGACCGTAATAGGAAGTGTCAGACAGAGGTCAAACGGAAGTAAACGGCTACGGTGGTTACGAAACGTGCATACCACGCGCCATATAAATCTGCCTAAAAGTTCATTATTTAATACTCAGTTTTGACGCATTTTTAGGGTTCCGGAGCAAAAATGGCAAAAACGGATCCTTATAGTTTCGTCAAGTCCGTCTGTCTGTCTGTCTGTCTGTCTGCCTGTCTCTGTCTGTCTGTCTGTCTGCCTGTGCTGTCTGTCTGTCTGTCTGGTCTGTCTGTCTGTCCGTCCGTATGTCACAGGCATTTTACTCGAAAAACTACAAGATGTATATCAATGAAATTGGAGTATAGATGTCTTGTCAAAGCCGCTATTTAGTTTTGTGTACCGTAAACTGCTTCAACTTTGTAAGTTGATTTCGAGTCGATAACTTAGCACTCTTATAGGTTTAAAACTTTTATCTACACACAGGAATTATTATTACGGGGGATAAAAGTTTAAAACCTAAAGGGTGCTAAGTTATCGACTCTAAATCGAATCAGGCAATGTTGGGGCCAGAGGGCAAAGTTGAAGCAGTTTACGGTAGTTAAATTACACTCCATATATGAATTGAAAAAAAAAAATAACTCGCATCAACGCGTGCACATAGTTCGACAGGTCTTTTGAAAAGATAGTAAGGTTTCTCAAAAACTTTTTGATTAAGTTAAGATTTCCGAAAATAATCGCTCCCAAAGTAGCAAAATTGTGTCCCCAACCCCCCCTCTATCTGTAAACCGTTTATCCAAAAAAATGGAAAGGTAACGCTTGATAAATACTTTCAACGAAAATTGGTTTCAACGGTCATGCTCATGGTATCATGATACAGTGTAATATGTAGAAACCTATAAAAGACACTACCGGTGGTAGGTTTTTTTTTCACATTCATAAGTGCTTGTATAGCCTAAATTGAATAAAGATATTTGACTTTGACTTTGACTATAGGTATCGTTGTTCAGTTTATTCTTGACACTGTTAGTCTTTCCGAAAGAGTAAGTAGTATAAAAAGTGGTGTACTGCCGTTTCAGCAAAATATTTTTCGCCAAATTTCACTTCTCAAAAAATTTATCGCTAATTCAATTTTCCAAACAATTTTAGCATATTTACATTTCGCATTTTATTCATTTGGTCAAATTATCATTTGGCATAATTTTACTTTGTCAAAGTTTATTACGACAAACGTCTATTAAGCAAGACGTTTTTTTTGGCTAATATTGTATTCCAAAAAAATGTTTGTTCAATGACATTCGCACAAACCAACACAGAAACAACTGCTACTAGAAAAGTAGGTTTAGTTAGGTAGGTTTCAAAACAACTGCTTCCAGAAAATAGGTTAGGTTAGTTAAACTGAACTGCTACCAGAAAAGTAGGTAGGTTAGTTAGGTTAGTTAGTTTTGCAGGTGGTAAGACCTTGTGCAAGGGTCCGCCGGAATCGCTACAACCATCTTGCTCGCTAACCTGCGTGAAGCAGCAGTGCTTGCAACTGTTGGTTTCGGTGTGGAGGGACTGCGCCGGTAAAATTAGTGGCACTTGAGGATCACCCATCCTCAGCACGGTTGGACGCATACTGCAATCCCCGAGTATGCAGGTGTCTATAGGCGGTGGTTACTCACTATCACGGCACCCTTCTCGTTGCCCCAGTCAAATAAAAAAAATAGCTACAAAAGAGCTTAGAAAGCTACAAAAAGGAAGTTAAGGTTTAGGGTAGGTTAAATGAACGTCCACGCAAAAACGACTGCTACCCAAAAGTAGGTGGTTAGGTTAATTAAACTGCGTTCCCCGCAAAATGACTGCTACCAGAAAAGTAGGTTAGGTTAGGTAACTGCGTCACCCGAAAAACGAACTGCTAAGGAAGATAGTAGGTTTAGGTTAGGTTTAAAACTGCGTTCCCCAAAAGAACTGCTATCAGAAAAGTAGGTTAGTTTAGGTTAGAACTGCGCCCCCACAGAAACGAACTGCTCCCAGAAAAGTAGGTTATTATGTCATGCGATTTTGGGAAGAGACGTTATGCCAAACGATAAATTTTACTAAATTAAACTTGGTAATATGAAACATGACTAAGTAATTATTTGTAAAACCATAACTTTCCAAAAAAAATTAAAATTGCGATAAGTATTTTGGCAAAATTTGTTTTTTTTTTATTTTTTTCCCAATGATAATTTGAGTAAAATATTTTGGGATGTGATAGTTTGGAAAAGTTTTTTTGCCCATACATTAGGTAATCCATAAAAAGCGACATGTAAAAGATTTATTTGCGGCCTATTTGCAGAAAAAACAATTACCTACATAGCATGGGACCACTAGGTGTATCGACAAAATTGCAAGAGTTGCCGCAACTATGGTCGCAGGTGACAAGTTGTCATTCATTGCCAGCGTTCAAAGGGGAGGCCTTTATTTACAGTACTTTCATTGTAGCATGGTGCGGGTGACAGCTGTCAATATCACAAGACTAGAGAGTCAAAGTGTCGAAACTAAAGTCGATAAAACTAATAATTTTAAATCTTAATCATAATTACCTATGTCATCATTAATCCGATTATTGCAACTAATTTGACCAGAATATTAGTGAAATTCTAGTTGGAATATTATTTTCCATTAAGTAAGGCTAAATGGAGTTTGCAAGAATATTCTTTACTTACCAATTATAGTACCGAATAACTAAGATCATTTGGTCCCATCACTAAACGTTACGTTACATGAATATTACGTTTCTACACTTAACTGTGCTTTGCTACGAGTACACCCATGCTAGAATGAAAGCACTATAATAGCGGACGTCCTTCGACTGATGATTATGATGATGAATAAGTACTTCATTGTAATATCGGCAAGCATCCCGCGCGGTCATGTAATTGTTCACAGCATCTTGTCCTGGTCACGCAGGCATGTCTCAGCTCGCAGATGTTCTTGATGACAAAGGGGGCTGCTGAACTGTGCAGGCATTTTGTCACCAGGTTTTAGCTACAGGCGGAAAAAATGTGGTGTGAGAGAGTCGAGAGAGAGAGAGAGAGAGAGAGAGAAAGAGAGAGAAAGATTTAGGCTCCGTTTACAAAAGAACCAGAGATGTGCGAGGATGTGTTGCGAGGAATATTTTTTCATTAATCAATAGAAACGCTTCATTTACCTCGCCTCGCTCCTCGCACAACACATCTTGACTGGATCTGAGTGAGGGGCTGCTTGACAGCTCGATCGCCTCCAGAACGTGTGGTATTCGGTACATTTTTGGACTCCGTAAATACGATCACGTTTCACAGTTTCGCACGCAACTTAAATGACTATCTATCATATCAGGGACCGCAGAAACGTACACCGTTTCTGGTTTATTCCATGTTCTAATTTATCTTACGGTACGTAGTAAAACGTTAAATTATGCCCACAACATTCGATAAAAATATTACCTACAGTATTCACGTGGCATAGTTCACGAATCGAATGGTAAACACAGACTTAATATATTTATTTGTACAACAAATAGTTACGGAAAACAGAGCAAATAGAGTCTGGCTAATGAAAGATGAAACTGCAAAACCGCGGCAAATTAAAAAAAAAGCAGATGGTATACCAGGTTTCACCATAAGAATAAGTAATACCTAGTACAAGTACAGAAGCTTCTCTGCGTACAAAAGTGATGATGAGGCATAAGAATCGTGCCTACTTTATGCTGCTCTGTCTATCGCATCATCATCATATCATCAGCCGAAAGACGTCCACTGCTGGACAAAGGCCTCCCCTTGAAGAACGCCACAATGAACGACAACTTGCCACTTGCATCCGCCG
>NC_133496.1:9056282-9100378 GCF_025370935.1 Choristoneura fumiferana | reverse complement strand
AACGCATTCACTGGCACCTGACTTGACTGACCACAGGTGCCACCGACGCACATGTGCGTTCAAAATGTATGAATAATTGTGACAGCGGCACTGGGGGAAAGTTCCAAAAACGCATATATGCGTTAAATTTATTCATTATGGTGGTAGTCATTTCAGATAAGACAAGCTCTACATTTGGAGACATTGTATCTTACTTAAGCGCTCGGTTGTTGTATATGATAAACGCTATGTTGAACGCAATGCGTTTGACGCACATCAATTTTGTATCCGATAATGCATGCGCTCACCGCGTAAAGGGGCTCCTAGACGGGCCATATTTTCACTGCAATATGTGGCCGGCAACTATTGGTGTCCCTGTCTAACATGTGAGTAAGAGAGGGACACCAATAGTTGCCGGCCACAAATTGCAGTGAAAATATGGCCCGTCTAGGAGCCCTTTACGGTGGCTTGTCACGGTCAGCTAGGCACTACAGCGCCAGTAGATGACGTTAGTGTGCAAATTCCACGTAATTTTTTTTTTTTTAGAAATGAAAATTTGTGGATATTTTTATAAAATAATATACATACCGCCAATAGCGTAAAATTTGTGATATATCTGTAGAGTTTTACTTTAGGAAAACACCTTAGTTGGCGAGATAAAATATAATTCAATAAAAACTCAAAGAAACACAATCTTAATTAAAATAATAAAACAACACGTCCTTTCGCACACACGTCTTACGTCTTTCTCCTCGACACTCATTCACTCCATCTCCCTCATTCGATCATCACATTCAATCAGTCATTCAGCATATCACTCATTCCTACAGCTCGGCCTTCCTGCTTGTGCCTGTCCTCAGGCACACCGTACCTAAAGTTACACAATGCAAAACGTCTTTAAATAAACTTACCTACACTGAAAACAAAACTAAACCGTCATTCATCTAAATAATAAAACAAACTCTTAGCAGTAACACCTAAGTAGACATCTCATCATAAACATCTCAACTCATCAATCAAAAAAAAATTCGTTTGTGGGGCAGTCAGTCGAATACTTTTCGTGAAACCGCAAAAACATAAGAAATAAAAACTCTACCTTATATGCAGTGCAGCATAACGTCTTTTGACTGACCCGCAGTTCATTGACCCCTAGTCCACGGCTTCATGTAATCAGCTGACGTAGAAGTACGAGTGGGTCCTTCTGTCGAACTGTCTGCCTTCTCTACGTCGTACCGGTCCTTGCCCGTCACGGCTGTCACGCGGTAGGGTCCCAGAAATTTAGGTTTCAATTTCAAACATGTACCAAACTGCGTCCTCATGATAGCCACACGATCTCCAACATGATACAATGTGCTAACTTCGCGTCGTTTATTGTAGTTACGTCTATTTTCTTCTTGCACCTTCAATATCTGCGCCTTAGCTGAACATCGTAGCTGCTCTCGGTTACAGATATAAGCATCTCGTTCCTCTTGCAATAACATATCGTATATTTCAATATCTTCCTTTGTTCGCATTTTCGTTCCAAACATCAGTTCAAATGGTGTCGTATCGATACTTCTTTGATACGTGCTATTAAGAGCTGTCTGCAGTCTCGCAACATGCTTATACCACAGTCCTGGATCTGAAATGCACAGCTTCGTCAATACTGATACCAAAATGCGATGGATTCTTTCAACTTGTCCGTTTCCTCTAGGAATTCCAGTCGTAATAAGCGTATGTTGAATATTCTCCGTCTGACAATATTCCTTAAACTCGTTGCCCGTAAACGCAGCTCCTCGATCTGTAATAAGTCTATAAGGATTACCAAAAGCCTGTTGATGTATCCTTAGCTTGTCCAATGTCTCTTTCGCCGTTGTACTCTTAGTTGGGAATACCCAAACAAACTTCGTGAATGCGTCAACAATCGTAAGTATGTAGTTATACTGCTTCTTTGTTTCAGATAAAGGTCCAATATGATCACAATGTAGTGTGTGCAATGGAATACTGCCCTTATCAATGCAATGAAGAAAACCTTCTTGTTTTCCACTCTTCTTAGTCGCCAGCAGACATGGAATGCATGTGACCATAAACTCGTCTATCTTCTTATGTAAATCTTGTATATGATAATCCCTACTAATTAACTCCACCATCTTCTTTTTTCCAAAATGTCTATTCTCATGTACTCTTTTTATGATATCACCTTCCATTCCCTGTGGAATGACTAATTGCAGTCCTTTGTAGAGTATATCATTCTGCATACAGTAATCCATGTATGGCTTTTCTTTCAAAATTTCTCGAATCGCCCTTAAGCCACAATCTAGTTCTTGAGCTTTCTTGATCTGCTCATGGAATTCTCTGGTAACTACTCCGACATATCTACTCAAAGCATCAACATGTTTCATCTGCGATCCTGTACGATGTACTATTTCATAGTCGTACTCCTGTAGTACTAATACCCATCGAGCTACTCGGGTAGTTAAATCTTTTTTCCTCAGCGTCATCTCAAAAGCCTGGCAATCAGTAATAATTTTAAATTTTAGTCCGTATAAATAATGTCTAAATTTCTTCACTCCTTCAATTATTGCTAAAGCCTCAAGCTCGTAACTCGTGTACTTCTGTTCTGCGTCATTAGTTTTCCTGCTCGTATAATACACTGGATGCATATGGTTGTCATCTGGACATCGTTGAAGTAAAATAGCAGCTACTGCGTACATCGATGCGTCCGTGTGCAATTCTGTGTACAAACATGGGTCAAAAATTCTTAATACAGGCTTACTTATCAGTTCCTTCTTCAACATGTTAAACGCTGCTTTCTGAGGTTCACCAAATGTAAAATCAACATCTTTCTTAAGCAATTCTGTTAAAGGTCGTGCAATAAGAGCAAAGTTTTGGATAAACTTCCTGAAGTACGATGCTAAACCAACAAATCCATGTAACTGCTTCACATTAGTAGGTTGAGGAAATCTTACCACAGCATCTATCTTTTCTGGTGTTGGTTGCACAGTTCCGTCCTCCACAACATGACCAAGGTACTCCACCTTCTTTTGGATCAGTTGCGCCTTCTTCCAGTTAATCTCGAGTCCATGCTGAGATGCTCTTACTAGTACTAACTTAAGTCGTTCAACGGCTTGTGTCTCGTCCTCTGCAATTATAATGACGTCATCAATAAAAATCAGAACAATTCCCATCTCAATTAAATCTCTGAAAATCGCATTAATAAATCTTGTGAACACCTTTGGACATACCGATAAACCAAACGGAGCCTTTAAAAATTCGTATTGCCTGATATGTGTCACAAACGCAGTATATTTGACAGAGTCTTCGTGAACTGTCAAATGAAAATACCCATTCTTCAAATCAATTGTACTAAACACCCTTCCCTTTGCCAGCTTATCAATATGATCTCCTATGACTGGCAACGGATATTCGTCTTTCACCATCTTTTTGTTTATCTGTCGATAATCAACACAAATTCTAGTGCTACCATCCTTCTTCTTGACAAGCACCAATGGGCTAGCGTACTCGGAATAACTTACCCGAACCACCCCGTCTTCTAGCCATTGCTTCACCTGACGCACAACCTCTTGTTGCTCGGATAAAGCCAGCCGTCGTGGTCGTTGCGCAACCGGGACGTCATCCTTCAATGTAATGCGCAACTGAACTGGAGCCTCTTTCGTCTTGTTAGGCCGATACGTCTCAACAACTTGTCTTACCTCCTCTTGTAACTCTGGATCCTTCATGTAACCTATAACATCGGAAACAAAAAAACTACACATAAAGTTACGGTACCAATCATTACTAGACTTTAATAAAAGCACTCGACTGCCTTCCATAACAAACGTTACATTCTTTAAAAAATCTTGGCCTAAAATTATAGAAAACGGCATTACATTCCTAGGCACAACATGTAAAACTAAGTCTTCGAAACACTGACCGTCTATAAAAATGTTTGTTGTAATCAAACCTAACGAATAAACACGCGTCGAACCAAGTCCACTCAAAGAAATCACGCTCTGTTCATATTTTGGCGCGTTCAAAGCTTGTAAACAGTCAATCGAAATTAAATTTATGTCACTTCCTGAGTCTATCAATGCACTAATACTTTTTCCAAATAAAATAATTTCTTTCATCGGTTTACGATTATACGTCGGCCGTCCGCCATCCTCGTTGACATTGTTGTTGTCACTCATGTCATTCGCTACAGTCGTCTCCTGTGGCGCCGTCATTGCCGCCATCTTGACCGAACCGAATGAAGTTCCGAACTCGTTCCGTCGTTCGCTCTTGTTCCCGTTCGGAATGTTGTTATTTCCCGTTGTATTCGAATTCTTTTGAACACACATGTGACTCGCCGCTGATCCGCCATTTTGCCTTTGGTGACTTTTACTTGTACCTGCCGTCGATGCACATTGCGATGAAATGTGACCAAATTCATTGCACCGGAAACATTTTAGTCCTTTAGGCTTGTGCGGGCACTCATTGGACATGTGGTTATTTTCTCCGCAACTGTAACACTTACTTTTCGGCTTGTTTCTAAATTCTTGGTTAGGCAAATTTGGGGTCTTCTTAGTCTTCGAATCTTCTTTAATCATTTCATAAATTTTGAATTTTTCTTTTAACTCAGAATATGTCGTCACTCCATATAACATCATTTTCTTCATTGGGTCGTCTCTTATACCGTCGATAATATATTTGATCGCGACATAATCGGGCATCTTCCCACGTTTACCCAGTTCTTTCATGATGAGCATATAGTCGATGCACGATTCGTCAGACTTCTTCACTCGTGAACTCATCATTTCGTGGATAGTCTTGCTGTCAATGGTATCAGGGAATTCTTTTAAAAGACTAGCTTTCAACTCATCCCACGTTTTGTACATCCTCTCAGCGCGTAACCATAGTGCCGCAGTCCCTGTCAACGACCGCCTTGCCATGAGTAACTGCTGTACCGGCGTCCATCCAAACACCTCGGCATTGTCTTCCACGTCTTGGATCCACTTGGTCGCAGGATACGTCTTATCCTGGCCAGAGAACTTTGGAACCAGTTCCTCTGACAGATGTAACATGGCACCGCCCCCTCGTGATGATGACATCGCTTCTTCAAAAGA
Source organism: Choristoneura fumiferana (assembly GCF_025370935.1). Taxonomy (NCBI): domain Eukaryota; kingdom Metazoa; phylum Arthropoda; class Insecta; order Lepidoptera; family Tortricidae; genus Choristoneura; species Choristoneura fumiferana. The sequence continues at coordinate 9,095,315 of NC_133496.1, read as the reverse complement.
ATCTTCAAATTCTACTCGCCGACTGTTACGTCTTGTTTCTTTAGGCATTTTCTCGTCACAAATTGTGTTCAACTCGTATTATCGTCGTCTGGATTTTTCGTTTGACGTGAGCCGTCGTCGTCGTCTTTTGTTCTATGAACACGTCGTCGTCTTAAAAAATCCAGTTGGATCGCTGTAATCTCGGTCGAGCCCCCAAAAACTGTAGAGTTTTACTTTAGGAAAACACCTTAGTTGGCGAGATAAAATATAATTCAATAAAAACTCAAAGAAACACAATCTTAATTAAAATAATAAAACAACACGTCCTTTCGCACACACGTCTTACGTCTTTCTCCTCGACACTCATTCACTCCATCTCCCTCATTCGATCATCACATTCAATCAGTCATTCAGCATATCACTCATTCCTACATATCTTACCAAGTTTCAGATGTATTTTAATTTAGAAAATACTTTTACTTGATCGCTGCAGTTTCGACTGAGTTATTTTCCCACACACATTTCGCTGTTATGATCAGAGAGCAGATTGGCCTAGTTGCATTAGGCTAGAGTTTGCCCTACGCACAGCTTAGGAAGTTTGGGTTCAAACCCGTTGAAAAATAAAGCTTTTTAATTTTTTTTTCTTTTAGTTATCCCAGTTAATGATGTATATTTTTTGAAATGTGTAGCTAAAAATTTATAAGACCTAATTTAGGCACAATTTTTTATTTTTATTTTAAGTGAATCTATCTATGAATATGCACAACTACAGTACCTACTATGAGACTATAATTCCTTACATCCACTCAAGGGTTTCTTGGTAGAGATCTCGTCGAGGGATAAGTTCGCCTTTACAAAGTCAAGGAAACCGAGTCACGTACAGTCAAGGGCAAAGATATCGACACGGCCAAAGTTACAAAAATATGTATACACGACTTTATGCACTTAACAGTATACATATTTTTGCAACTTTGGCCGTGTCGATATCTTTGCCCTTGACTGTACCAGAGTGGAACCCAAGTGGAACCTTTTCATATTCAATTACGCTGTGATTTCTTTGGCAAGTGTATGGGATGTCAACATGACATTAGTAGCACATAGGTTCCACCCTGGTACGTGTCTCAGTTTCCTTGACCGTAACTCAACGATTGTTTATTTATTTTTACAATACAGTTTACATACTATGAGAAAATTAGTCATAATTAATCATTATCCGTATACATACATACAGGCCTCCTCTCACAATTAGGGCTTGGGCGTTATTTTCAACGCAGGCCCAGTGTGAATTGAAATAATAGCACACACCATTAATTATTTTGCAGGTGTGTACGTTTCTTCACGATATTTTCCTTCATCGAAAAACACGTGAAAATATGAAATTAGACTTGTTTAATTTTATTTCAAATTTAATTGGTTAGGTAGTAATCTTAGGCTCTATTGAACAACAAATAAAAAAGTCCATCACTAAGTAAGTTTTTATTTATTTATTTACGTCAATCTATCAAATTAGCCCACATACAACCACTGCTGAGTGCCTCTTGTATTTTTAAGCCACTTTTCCAGTCTTGTGTCAGGCTCATACACAGCTTACCAGCCGACAATGTATGTTTTGACATTGTTTTTCACTCTGTAATTAAATATTTTTTTTATAAAAATAAAACATATTTTGAAGAAGCATTTTTTGTCTAATGAACTTTTCTCTGAACTCCAAAATTACCGCGATAATTTGAGGCTCAAAAGTAAGTTCGCTACCAAGGGGCTGGGTAGGTAGGTACTTGGAAAAAATCAGTAAAAAATATCTGTAGAATGTCACCCTCTGACCCATAAACTATCTCTATACCAAAAATCACGCCAACCCGTCGCTCCGTATCGACGTGAAAGACGGACAAACATACAAACAAACACAAAATTTCGCATTTATAATATTAGTATGGAAGTATGGATATGGGTTTCAATATTATCATCACCGTCATCATCTTCATATTAGCCTCAGGACGTTCACCGGTGGACTTTAGGCCTCCCCCATATTTTCCCGTGTTGCCAATACTCGCCACGCTTGATAAGCGGGTTGGCGAGTGTAGTATATTATGTGGGGTTGCTTGGAAAACGCTGCTGCCCATCTTCTGATATTATCCCTCAGCCGATTCCTACGGTACCGGGGGTGGTGGAAGTTGTATGTTGTACTCAGCCTCTAATGTACTTAATTTTTAATTTCCTTATAATGCGTCTTTTTCGAGACCAGAGTATTGATGCTTTATATAATTTTTTCGCAAAGTTCGTAGCTTCATAGTTTCCAAGAGGTTTCCAATGTGAATTATAATTCCGTTCAATACTTGAAAATATAACTGCATTCACATTTTAGACTATAGCACATTAGCCAATTTCGAGGACAAATTACGATAATTTAATTTAGGAAAAAACTACTCCATTAGTTTAAACAATGTCATGACAAACGAACAAAAAATTATTATTTGACGAATTTGACATTTGACAATTGAGAAGTTTTTATACTTTTATTTTATGGAAAAAGCTAAAACCACAAGCCATGCAGCCTTTGTCTGATTTTATCACTACTAATTTATAATCCGTTAATGCAATTTTCCGTACTTATTTGTTCATGTTATGTGATTTTCTTCCTAATTTCTGTCGGAAATCCAAAGAATTGGCAATGCATTTGTCCGTTGCGCTTCAGTCTTTTGACTGACGGACTTTGTACCTATGGCCAGCAAAAATATTTTTTAAAAAAGAGAAACGCGCTTGAAAATGGTAATGATGTGATTTTGATCAGAAAAATCAAACGAAATCTGGCAACGTCGCTTAGCATCGAATTGTCAGCGAGTTGACAACGTAGCTGAAACACACACTACTAACCGAGCCGTTGGCGTGCGATACTGTCGCCGTCCACTCACATATTGACGAAAATTAACTAAAATCATCATCTAGATTAAGCTATTAATCAAAAGCTTTCTTTAGGTAAATAAAAAAATGCCTCAAATAAAGAACAAAATAAAAGTCAACGGATGTGATTTTAGTTTCAAATTATTCTTTCAAGCGCACATGATTGTGTAAATAAATTAGTATGGAAATCGTGCCACCTTATGACAATGTTTGGTAATTAGCGGGGGGCGGAATTTTCATGCCACCTGTTATAGTGACTTCTGACTTATCGACTCTACCTAAATGATGTTGGTATATTAGACTTTCAATTAGATTGTCGTAAACTTATTTATCATATGGTATGTAGAGTGTTCTTTTTCCGCATACAAAAGGTTATTTGACTGTAAAAGAAGTAGGTAGTTTAAATATGAAAAAAAAAAAACATATATTTCTTTTATAGAGACCATAATGGAACAGTTGTTAACATTTTCAACAGAAGAATTTCAACATTGAAATTGAAAATAAACTGAACTGAAATTACCTATTAAATTAGAAATTGCTATCCATTCATTATTCATTGCATTATGTCTATTTCACATTTTCAATTGCTCGAAAGTTAATTGGAAGAGATCGCTCTTTAACTTAAGGCCGCCTATTGTTTACCTCTACTTTTAATATTCTTTATATAAAAATTCCGCTCTCTGGTAATTACCTATAGATTATCTGATGCAAATTGAAGTGTTTAACGCAACGTTTATCGCAAAACAACCAAGCGCTGTAACCACTACAGACTCTTATGCAATGGCGCTTCTCATAGGTGGAAGATCTGATCGACCAATACACCCAAGAGAACGAGCAATTGTTCCCAACAGTGAAATATAACTCCGCGAAGCCTTTCATCCAGGACGATGTTGATCTACTTCTGCATCACACCTTGAGATATGTAAGTCGATAAATCACGATAAAAAAACAACCAGCCAAAAAAGCAGTCAGTTAAACGTACGAGTGCTCGTCACTGTCCCAATAGTTGGCACCTTTAATCTTAAGTCATTAGCAATAGAGGTGACAGCAGGGTGCCGTCTATTGGGCATTACTTATCGTGCCGAGCATTCGGACGTTTACCTTACTTGTAGGTAATCACAACGTAATCGTCAAAGATACCTTTTAACCGACTTCAAAATAGGAGGTGGTTCTCAATTCGAGTTTTTTTTTGTATGTTTGTTACGCGATAACTCCGCCAATAGGGATGTTGACACCACCAATCAACTGACGTACTTTTTATAAGCTGTCAAAACACAATTCTCCCATAGAGTATCTACAGAAATAGCAACTTATGACGTCATAAGTCGCTATTCGTTCGTCAACTCAATCAACTAACTATTTATTTGTTTGAAAGCAACAAAAAATCTAATTTTACAGTAAGCCGAAAATTAACCTGGTTTTCGGAGCTAAAATAAAGCTTTTTTTTACTGGAGTGGTGCCTTCGAATTATTTTTTAATGGCGTCGCGTCAACATCCCTATTGTGGGCCGAAGTCAAGTATTTACATTCAGAAAGTATCATTTAGTGAACTGAACCCTGATAAAGAAGACCGTAGGTACCGGTACTCTGTTATAAACTGATATAACTATGCTGTGTTTCAGCTTAATTTGGCTTTGCACTTTGGCTACAAATCACTAAAAAGTATGAAAAAAATTTTTTTTAACGAAAAATGGAACCGACTTTAAAAATCTTGAAAATAACTTTTTACTAGTTTGAAGTCGGTGCCTCAGCACGAGCCAGCAGGAGTGATTGAAGCTCAATATATAGTATGTAGGTGAGGTAGACGACTATAGTTCCACTCCTCTTCTCTTGACAGAGTTGTCGTGGTTGTCGGATGAGGAAGTAGCGAAACTTGTTACCGGTTCACTACAATCAAATTGCATAATACCAAGTTCCTAGTACGTCGCGATGTCAAAACGGATTAGTTTCAAAATGTCTAAAATTTGAAATTATACATTTACTGCTTAAAAACCGTATTCTTGACATGACTGTAATACAAATTAACTTGATACAAAATGTCACAAGGTTAAAACGTGCCATCAGCCAAATAAGTGGTCTATCAATTTTCAAGCAAGTTCCTATCAAATGATTGTCGCTAAAGTCGAACTTTCAAGTTGACAGACACGTCTATTGTCATTATTGTTTTATGACATGCAAACGATTATCAACTTTAGGGTGGTAGACCACATATTTGATGTACCTACCTACAATTCTCAAAATACGTAAAACTCGTTCTGCTGGTTCGATTCCCGTGTCGGGGCAGATATTTGTATTTGTTCTCGGGTCTTGGGTGTTTAATATGTATTTAAGTATGTATCTATCTATATAATTATATTTATCCGTTGCTTAGTACCCATAACACAAGCTTTGCTAAGCTTACTTTGGGACTAGGTCAATTGGTGTGAATTGTCCCTTGATATTTGTTTATTTACTTATTATTTATTGGAAAAATGTCTAAATTTCGTAATCATGTATAGCGATGAATAACTAAATTCATTATCAATGTAACTAGTTGAAAATTATTTTCAAGGTTTTTGAAGTCGGTTAAATTTTTTGTTAATTTTTTTTTAACACCTACGGAAGAGATAGGTCTCGTAGTGATAGATAGATAAAAACCTTTATTGTATGACAACAAACAGTTCAAAATGAAAAGCCAAGTTTAGGTTTGCAAGAAAAATTGTGCAAGTTGCAGTACATTGCGGCGCTCGATTGCCCACTACAAACTCGTTGGCTTTTCAGCCTCGCGATGTAATGCAACTTGTACGATATTTCTTGCAAGTTTAAACTCGGCTTAGCAATTCAAGTTGTAGGGCCAATTTCATTGCAAGGCTCGTTAGAATATCGATAAAAAAAACCGTTTCATTCGGGGTCGCGGTAGGTCAATTGCGCGTTTCAATGTATTTTATTATTCTTTTCAAAGTGTCAATGATATGTATACATCACCAGAATTTAATTATTTCACATACATAGTTAATGACTGACTGTAATCAAACAAAGGTTCGACCGAACCGGTGTTCAAAATACGTTGACGTAACGTAAACGCAGTGACGTGGTTCGAACCTCACGTTTTTAATTTATTCCACGGGTAAACGTCATGCGTTAAGGTCGCTTGTCATGGTCAGCTAGGCACTACAGCGCCAGTAGATGACGTTAGTGTGCAAATTCCACGTATTTTATTTTTTTTAGGAATGAAATCGTGGATATTTTTATAAAATAATGTACATACCGCCAATAGCGTGTAATTTGTGATATATCGTACCAAGTTTCAGATGTATTTTAATTTAGAAAATACTTTCACTTGATCGCTGCAGTTTCGACTGAGATATTTTCGCACACATGCTTGTAATTTGTTGTAAACAGAAGTCTTTGTTAATTTCGCTCTCATGATCAAAGAGCAGATTGGCCTAGTTGCATAAGGCTAGGGTTAACCCTACCCTCAGCTTAGGAAGTTCGGGTTCAAACCCGTTGTAAGATTTAATTTTTTTTTGTTTTTTTTTATTGTTCTCAGTTAATGATGCTAATATTTTTTGAAATGTGTAGCTAAAAATTTATAAGACCTAATTTAAGCATAAACATTTTTTTTAAAATTTTTAGGTAAATCTGAATATGCACAGCACAACTACAGTAAGAACTATGAGACTTATAATTCCTCACATCCACTCAAGGGTTGCTTGGTAGAGATCCCTTCGAGGGATAAGTTCGCCTTTACAAAGTCAAGGAAACCGAGTCACGTACAGTCAAGGGCAAAGATATCGACACGGCCAAAGTTACAAAAATATGTATACACGACTTTATGCACTTAACAGTATACATATTTTTGCAACTTTGGCCGTGTCGATATCTTTGCCCTTGACTGTACCAGAGTGGAACCCAAGTGGAACCTTTTCATATTCAATTGCGCTGTGATTTCTTTGGCAAGTGTATGGGATGTCAACATGACATTAGTAGCACATAGGTTCCACCCTGGTACGTGTCTCAGTTTCCTTGACCGTAACTCAACGATTGTTTATTTATTTTTTATTTACAATACACTTCAGCAGCAGCAGCAGCAGTGCTTGCATTGTTGTGTTTCGGTGTGGAGAGTAAGACAGCCGGTGAAATTACTGGCACGTGAGGTATCCCATCTTAGGCCTCTAGGTTGGCAACGCGTCTGCAATACCCCTGGTGTTGCAGATGTTTATGGGCGGTGGTGATCTCTTACAATCAGGAGACCCACTTGCTTGTTTGCCATCCAGTAGAATAAAAAAAAAATTACATACTATGAGAAAATTAGTCATAATCATTATCCCTATACATACCTACATACACAGGCCTCCTCTCACAATGAGGGCTTGGGCGTTATTTTCAACGCAGGCAAAGTGTGAATTGAAATATAGCACACACCATTAATTATATAGCAGGTGGTTTCTTCACGATATTTTCCTTCAACGAAAAACACGTGAAATTAGACTTGTTTATTTTTCTTTCACATTTAATTGGTTGGGTAGTAATCGAAGGCTCTATTAAACAACAAATAAAAAAGTCCATCACTAAGTCAGTTTTTATTTATTTATTTACATCAGTCAATTAAATTAGCCCACATACAACCACTGCTGAGTGCCTCTTGCATTTTCACGCCACTTTTCCAGTCTTGTGCCAGTCTCGTACACAGCTTACCAGCCGACAATGTATGTTATGACAGTGTTTTTTCACTCTGTAATTAAATATTTTATTATGAAAATAAAACATATTTTGAAGAAGCATATTTTGTCAAATTAACTTTTCTCTGAACTCCAAAATTACCGTCCTATGAGGCTCAAAAGTTAGTCCGCTACCAAGGGGCTGGGGACTTGGAAAAAAAAAACAGTAAAAAAATCTGCCCTAAACACCTACGGTCATGGAAATTGAGACTTTAGGCCTCCCCCATATTTTCCCGTGTTGCCAATACTCGCCACGTTTGGTACCTAAGCGGGTTGGCGAGCGTAGTAAGTATATGATGTGGGGTTGCTTGTAAAACGCTGCTGCCCATCTTCTGATATTATCCCTCAGCCGATTCCTACGGTACCCACGGGGGTGGTGGAAGTTGTATGTTGTACTCAGCCTCTACTGTACTTACTTTTTAATTTCCTTATAATGCGTCTTTTTCGAGACCAGAGTATTGATGCTTTATGTATTTTTTTCGCAAAGTTCGTGGCTTCATAGTTTCCAATGTGAATTATAATTCGGTTCAATACTTGAAAATATAACTGCATTCACATTATAGATTATAGATAATGATAATCCCGCCAGTTTCGAGGACAAATTACGATAATTTAATTTAGGAAAAAATTACTCCATTATCGAAAATACAAACTCCATTAGTTTACAATGTCATGACAACCTATGACAACAAACGAACAAAAAATTATGACTTGACGAATTTGACATTTGACTTGATGTTTTTTTTTTTTTTTTTTATGGAAAAAGCCACAAGCCATGCAGCCTTTATCTGATTTTATCACTACTAATTTATAATCCGTTAATGCAATTTTCCGTACTTATTTGTTAATACGTTAATGTTATGTGATTTTCTTCCTTATTTCTGTCGGAAACCCAAAGAATTGGCAATACATTTGTTCGTTGCACTTCAGTCTTTTGACTGACGGACTTTGTACCTATGGCCAGCAAAAATATTAAAAAAAAAGTTAAACGAGCTTCAAAATGGTAATTATGTGATTTTGATCAGACAAATCAAACGAAATCTGGCAACGTCGCTTAGCATCGAATTGTCAGCGAGTTGACAACGTAGCTGAAACACACACTACTAACCGAGCCGTTGGCGTACGATACTGTCGCCGTCCACTCACATATTGACAAAAAATAACTAAAATAATCATCTAGATTAAGCTATTAATCAAAAGCTTTCTTTAGGTAAATAAAAAATGCCTCAAATAAAGAACAAAATAAAAGTCAACAGATGTGATTTTAATTTCAAATTATTCTTTCAAGCGCACATGATTGTGATCTTAAAAACGCACTGTTACCGCCGTTACTGCTGTCCGCTGCTCTAAAAACGTTGACTCGACAAAATACTTCTGTGCCCTTAGTGTAAGTTTTCGGTTACAAAATACGTCTCGATCGCGTTCGCGTTAAAATCACAATTCATATGGAAACACGAACAGCGCCTCTAGCGGAACGTTTGCGATGTTCATGTTTCTATACAAATTGAGATTTTAACGCGAACGCGATCGAGACGTATTTTGTAACCAAAAACTTACACTAAGGGCACTGGAGTAAATAGTAAATCTCATTCCATTAAATGTCGTACCGTCATAGTTTGCAATAATATGAATAGGACTCTAAAATTAAATAAATAATTAAGCAATCAATAAATTCTTTACTAAAGATTTAATCATGATTCCTAGTAAATAAATAATACAAAAGTTTCTGGTAAAAAAAAGAGTTTTTAACCAAAAATATCTTTTCCAAATTTTCTGTGGTCAGTCTATTGCTATTCCAACGACAAGAACTGCTACTTTTATTAGTATTTTACTAAGGTTATTTGTTATTTGAGATGGTAATGTCATTTGAGAACATAATTAACTAACCTTTTCATGAATTTTCGCCGATCTCTGATCATTACACAACACAGCCCACCTGGCGTTCTGATGGACGTAAACACACTGGTCGACGACGTAAAAGACGCAACTGTCGGCAACTATCAGACTGTCACGTAGAAGCTGTTTTCTCTAAAAATAGGTTCAACAATAGTCGGTCGCTGTCACTTCGTGTTTGAGCTTTTGTTTAAAGTTGTCAGAAAGCATACAGTGACAAGGTTGCGTAAAAGCTTCTAAAAGAAGTTAGCGTAAAGATATCTTTGACCTCGCAATTTCAGAAGGCGCACGTCAAAAGTGTGGCATGAGTCACTATACTGTCTTGTCGGTGCGTCAGCGTTTTTTGAACAGCGGTTTAGACGGTACACGCTGATAACGCGTCCTTGCTTTTACGGTCCGTCATCGTAGTTTGAGCTCCAGTGTGGTTGATCCTTAATAGTCATGCGTAATTTTGTGTACCTAGTGCCATCCACGAAGACGCGTGATTTTGTCAAAATTAGCCATTAATGACCTTGTAATAAGAACCACGCACGCGTCATCGTGAATGACTCTACCAATAGAGTTCATTATTAATCAAAACGATAAGATGATGGTTTATTCGCGATCAAATTAAGATGCACAAAACATGATCACGAAAAGCATTATGATTTATATTGTTCACTGCAATTAAAATAGTTGATTTGAATAAATTCAGTAAGCACCTAAGACAATATATTATTTAAAATAGACATTAAGCAAGTAACAGGATTTTTAATAACTATACTTTTGTACTCGTAGTACTGCAATCATTAAGGTTTGATGCAATATTTTGTGTTAACGCAAATGTTTTGAGTTTGATATTTTTCAGAAAAATAAATTGCAAGTTATTTTGAATGAACTATCCGATGGGATGACCGAGCGTGTCAACAGAGGAATCGAAAGTAAGAAATGAAATTTTTGGTCCTTATTTTCTTTCGTTTTTTATGTTATAGCACTTATAGCACAAGTACAATGTTTTTTCAAAAGTTTCATTTACTTTCATTTACTACAAGTGGTATTATCATAAGAATAAGCAATAATCTACTGAACGAAAATTAAGAGGGATAGAAATGTTATCATGTGTTACTTATTTTGGTCGTTCTGGTATTAATAATAAGTACCTGGGCGACCGAGCTTTGCTCGGGCTAAAACTCGTTAATAAGCGTTTTCCCAGAGATAAGAACAAGCTAGATCGATTTGGCATCCCCAAAAACCCCTGCATGCCAAATTTCATCGAAATCATTGCAGGCGTTTCCGAGATTTTCATTTATATATATATATATATATATTTGTACAAGGTGTTAATTAAATAACTGGATACCTCAGACACCCCAAATATATTTTTACATTTTAAGTTAGTTGATTTCATTTATTTTTGAATATCTTCATTATTTTAAAAGATATTCGTGTGTTTTGCTATTTCAATAATTCTACTTCATTTCTAACTCTACACTCATAATATGTATTTGTCAGTTGCGCTTTGACGTTTTTAGAAGAAAATCACACATTGACAGCAAAACGGCCAGTATTAAATTATCGAAATAGTATGCAACCTCGCTAAAATATTTAATAGGCGCCTGTTGCAGTCGTAACTTTTAGACTGGGCACAATAAAAAAGGGATTTTAAAACACAACCTGATTTAAAACATAGTGTAATCGATTCTACTCTCGATTCTGAGCAAACTACTTTCTGGTTTTCAGTTATTTAATTAACACCTTGTATACAGACATACCTTTACATTACCTAGTATATGGAACAAGCATCGATAATTGAGATTATCGATATACGTAGGAACTCACTACCTGTCACAAAACTTTGCCCCGTGGATTCCTACTTATGTCTGTTTATATATATACAAAAATTGCTCGTTTAAAGGTATTTTAATAATAATAATAATGTCTTATATACTTAGAAAAATAAACAGGTTGAAGATCGCGCGATATTTCTATTACTTACCCTTATGATTTTTGATTCTGTGGTTATTGCCATTGCCATACAGAATCTTTAGCGTAATTTACAGTGTGATCCATATGTTATTACAGCTTTGGCCGAAGACGACAAAGATAAAAAGGATCGAGATAATAGAGATTACCTGATACAGGCTACGTATAGAAAACGCCAGTACGAACTTGACAGAATGTACAGGAAAAGGGTAAATTAAGCTTAAACTGAGCGTCAAGATTAGCCTTCTGCTGTTTTTAATTTTCCTTATACTCATACTTATAAGTAAACACCGGATTGACAGGGGCAAAAATGTACCAGTGCGATTAATTGAAAATCAAGTACTTAAGTTTATCGACACCGATAAAAAGCAATTTTGAACCATCATTATCATAATTATCTAATGGCTAAGTTTGAATATTAATGTCATAACGGACAATATGACGGATGTTGATCGTATATCATGCAAATTATATAAAATATTAAAGAAGTTAATTCCTCAAGAAGTTTATTTTTGTGTATTTCGTTTTCTTCTTAATTCGAATTCTTAAAATTACACAACGGTTTTACGACATTTTTATCGATATCAACTAATAAAATTAGTTTCATGTGTCCTCGCACTATTACACGTCAGTACAGAGGGGCTACTACGAAACTCGCAAATCGAAGTTTGTATCGCACCGTCCCTTTCACTCACGTATTAAATGACATAAGCGTCAGCGGGACGGCAACATACGAAGTTCGAGTTTTGCACTTCGTGGTATACGGGCCAGATTTGCACCCGTCAATCTGGTGTTTGCTTTATGTATACCTCTAAAAGTATACAGTATAAGTTATATGTATAGGGTGGGCTAAATTTTGTGCCGCTGAGTTATTATATGTTAACTGGCCCATGTAAACCCGTACATCATTTGGAATAAACTGCAATTTATGTACACAGCATGATGACTTGAGAGCTGCAAATGATAAGATGCTCAAAGACTCATTGAAGAAGCAGTTGGACAGGCACGACGAGAACCTAAGGCAGAAGTTGAAACAGAAGGAAGAGGAGGTTCAGTATATACTTTTTTGTTCTGCAACTTACTAAACCTGTCCAGTGTTCAAAAAAAGAGAGTTGACAGCTATTGTGCCCTAGGGTTAAGAAACCCTTTATAAGGCAGAGACGATTTAGCGACCACTTGCATTGAGTTGGAAACTGAACCATATTGCTTTCATAATACGTCACAATTTCCATTGTTATTATTGAAAATAGAACTAGCTTTAAAAATATCCTTTGCCAGGTACGTATTCGATAGCTGCTTTTGATTCTGTGGTAGTATGCTCCAATAAATGGGGCCTTATAAAGGGTTAAGGCAAAAGGCTGTATCTCAAATGAAAAATGAGTTATTTATACCAGTACCTGGGCAACCGAGCTTTGCTCGGGCTAAAACTCGATACTTAACAAGCGTTTTCCCAGAGACAAGACCAACCTGTATCGATTTGTCATCCCCGAAAACCCCTACATACCAAATTTCATCGAAGTCGTTGGAGCCGTTTCCGAGATCCTAACGAGCAAATGCACAAACAAACAAACTGACAAACAGACAATTTTAAAAATCATTGTTTTGGGTTCTAATGCGCTTATTGTAATAGTTTTTCGCAAATGTTTTCAATGTACAGTACTGACAGATATCGGCCAGTCACAGTTTTTTATATGGTATGGTGGAAATCAATCAAATTCTAATATATCAAATTCTGATACCAGGATAGGCAGAGCGTCTCCGTGTACCTACATACCTAACTCGCATGAACATGTCCAACTTAAAATGAACCCTATTTATTATGGGCGACCATATTGTTGTCAGCTCATCTTACGTTGGAAAATAATTTCCACGAACTATCAATTTAGCGAATTTTATATTCCTAAATCATTTTACAGACTATAATTAATCAAAACTTTAATAGATAAGCGAAGTTTTCGCGAAATCAACAACGATTCTTCGAAAAGTGTTAGCAATAATAATGAACCAAACACTAAGGGGCTGATTTACCATCCATTGATTAGCGTTACTTGACGGTTCAATGTGATGCCGTCTCTATTTGTTTTGTTCCAATAGACGGAGGCGGCATCACATTTAAGTTCATTTAACCGTCAGTTAACACTAATCAATAGATGGTGAAACAGCCCTTAAATGTTAATCCAAAGCAAGGAAAATACATCAGTGAAAACCGTATCCTTCTACGTTGAGTGGTTTCTGAGATTATTATATACTAGAGTTACGTTTAAAGTTATTAGATAGATATGATTAGATTAGATTATTAATAAATTGTCAAAACTACACAAAATATTAAATTAGAAAACAATTAAATGTCACAAAATGTTAAAAATTAATAAAATAATAATAATAAGTGTAACATAAGTAAAACATAAATTTTTCGCTCAATATACCTGAATGAGGCCATTTCACATTCAAGTCATACAAAGTAGTCCGTTTCTGCAAATCCATCGTTTAAATTAGAGGTTCAAGCGTGCTTAGTCACGTACCCTGCGTTCTAGACCATTTGCGTACGATTAAGAAACAAGCGAAAAGCGGGCAAATTCCAAATACTTCCTTTATAACTGACATTATAATATCTAAAAGCGATTGTTTTTATAACTTTTAAGAGACCACGGAAATTATATAAACAACAGATCAAAGTTTTGAAAATAAAACTATTTAGTCTTTCATACATCTTGAGATATATTTTTGTAACTTGAACGCCGGCAGAAGAGAGAGTAGTTTAAAATCGGGAGTTGGGGAACTAACGGGCGCTCGATTTGGGCGTAGCTAAACCGAGCAGCTGCTTCAGACGTGACCACGAAACCAAGCAGGTTAATGATGGGGGCATTAAAATAATATTTGGCAGGAAGTTACTCCATGTCAATTCTCGTAATGCCAACCAAAAATCGTTTTATTTTCATACTTTTTTGTAAATTTGTCTCAATGGTTCATAAATTGTTGGTTTCACTATCTTTTTAGTACTAGTCTTTAATATATACCTACTCACTTTATCATCCACTAGCTATTGCCCGCAACTCCGTCTGTAAAGAATTCGTTTGTCTCGATCCCACAGAAACTTCCCGGGATAAAAGCTATCCTATGTCTTTCCTAGGATCTTAAACTACCTCCATACTAAATTTCGTCTTAATCGGTTGAGCGGTTTAAGCGTGAGGAGATAACAAACATACATACAGACAGACCGAATTATTTACACATTTATAATATTAATAAAAATTAACCGTAGGGCTAATCATAAATCAATGTAACACAGAAACAATAGGAGCTGCCGGTACGAAACAGAACTCTATAAGTGGTAAGTGGTAACTACAACTGTAACCCAATCTCCGCATACATGAATAAATCATTTCATTTAATTTCATAAAAACAATAAAACAATTACAATTCGAAACAGGTTCTCCGCTCGGGATCGTCATAGTTGTGTGCATAAAAGATAAAAATAAAATTAGGTACAATAATAATGTCACTACTCAGTATGTAACCTAAGACATCAGTTCTGTCGAGTTATTTATATATCTCATATAAACAACTCAATAGTTATTTGTGCAACAAGAGAACAAAGTTGTTTTTTGTTGCGAGTGTTGATTTTGAATCCCGAGTAAGCGAAGGATTCTATGATTCTAGTTTAGAATCCTGAGATCAGCAAGGGATTCAAATACACGAGATGCAAAAAAACTTTGGTCTCGTGTGACACATACAATTTTTCACCTCAGCAGCGAGAACATAATTTTAATGTAACATAAGAATAAAACCACATATTACCTGTTTACAAAACAAACACATTTTTTTTAAATATAATCCGATTATTAAGAAACAAATATATAATAATCACATTTAAACCCATAAAAAAAGTGTCCAGTAGATACAATACAAATCTCATACTCATAACATGCATTGTAATTTGAACTTCTTGTACTAATGTCACACTTATTTTTTAATACTGCAAAAAGCCTTATCTTGGGGTCATTAAAAAGGTTGAACAATAAACGTATAATTTATTATAAATGTTATTAATCCCTTAAATATTAATTTTATTAAGATTTCTATATTAGATAAACATAAATAAATTTGTTAAAAAAATCATTCAATTTAACAAATATTTATTCCAACTGTAGAGGCAGTATACGAAATTATTTTATAAAAAAACAAGAGAAGCGGCTTTCGCGCAACGAGGTTGCATACTTTATGAAAAGATCGGGAAAATTTAAATTTTGGAAATATTTGGTTGTCATGTAATTTATTAGGTATCGATATATTTTTAATACCAAAAATTTAATTTAAGATTGTAATCAACACATTTGATCCTATATATCTCGCTTTTTTCGTGTTGAAGTGAAATGACAGATCAAAGTAAAATTCAAATATTTGGAATTCAGTGAGTAGACCCAACACTGTACTCAGCATTTAAAAAAAAAATTAAAAAGTTACTTTGTCTCACGGAGTGAGCAAAATCCGATTTTGCTCACTGATTTCTCATAGCAAAACCTGCCTGTTTGAGTTGCTGAGGTGAAAAGGTATTTTTTTTTTGATTCCGCCTTTTACCTTAAGAGGGCAGCATTAGTTATGTTCAGATAATTTTAGGCCGGAGACAGAATTAAGAAAATGGTGTGCGAAGCGGTTGCAGCTGAGAAGAAAAAGTTTAAACGGGATCTTGAGCAAATGGCAGTTAAGCTGAAGATCGTGGAAACCAAGTTGAACGGTACATTTTTAATGTAAACCTTTAGTGCTGTAATGTGATAAGTGAATACTAAAGTATTTGTTGTTCTCGATTGTGAGTTGGTTTTATGTCACTGTCAATTATTGAATTGGCTACTTTATTATGATGTATCTATATGACTAGCATTTATTGTAATATTTTGTATCGTATCTACAGTCACCAACACCAATGTTTGACACAACAAAGAGTGCATTAATATTCGATACGACTCCATTTCTAGGACCAGATTGACGTGTCAGATATTTTTGCACGCTCCGCTGTGACAGATACTAATACAGGTGACTGTTCTAGCGATTTATTGCATTTAATAGGTGGCTATCTAGAATTTATTATTTGACTCTAAAGGACTCTAAGGTTTCACCACTCATTGATTAATTTTATTTGACGGATAAATGTAGTCAATGGATGGTGAAACAGGGGTTAATATCTTATTGCTAACTTAGAATCCTACTAATATTATAAATGTGAAATTTTGTGAGTGAGAATGTTAGTTACTTCTTCACGCTGAAACGGCTGGACGGATTTGGATGAAATTTGGTGAAAAGTTAGTTAATAACCTGGATTCAAACATAGAATACTTTTTATCCCGATATTCCCACGGGATAGGGATAACATATCTAAATAACAAACGCTGGGCTTAGAGTCATGAAATTTAGTATATAGATAGCTGGACGTCTGGAATTACACATAGGCTACTTTTTATCCCGATATTTCTACGGGGTAGGGATAAAATCTCAAACTAATAACCGCTAGGCTTAGAGTCATGAAATTAGGTATGTAGATACTTGGACATCTGGAATAACACATAGGCTATTCAATTTTTATGGAACAATCGAGAAAAACTAACAAAAATGCAATGTTGCCAGCTCAGCAGATATAAACTCTCGGTGCCAAGTTATTTCGCTTGGGATGTGATTCAAGTTCAAGACTTGACTTGGCTAGTTTTTACCAACAAACCGAATTTTAGAAAAGTAACATTATTAAATATAATATAGTCAGTATGTTAAAGCTAGCCAAGTCAAATCTTGAACTTGCATTACAGCCCAAGGGAAATAACTTGGAACCAACGACACATTCTTAATACGAACTTGGCTCTCATTTCAAAATTTATGTTTTGTATAAATGGAATATGTTTACTAGATGCATTGTCTATACCTACGTTCTAATTTGGAGTTAGTTCTCTAAGACTATTTGGTTTTACAAGTACGAGTAAATAGATGCTTCTTGTTGCCGAACACTTTCTCAGTCAAACCCTTAAGTATTCTGTGGTGGTGCCAATAGAGCGTCTGAAAGCAGAGAGGGAAGCGCGACGCTCCCAAGAGCTGTGGACTGCTGGGGCTTCTCTGCTCGCCGCCACCAAGAAGGGGGCGCCACTAATCAAGGTCAACAAGGAGCTCACGGCACTAGAGAAGGCTGCTGGTAGGTAACACATTATGGCCTCTCACGCAGAGAGGATCGTGGGTTCAAACCCCGGCTCGCACTTCTGAGTTTTTCGAATTTCATTAATTTTACTTTTACCACGAGCTTTATGGTAAAGGAAAACATCGTGAGGAAACCTGCTAAACCTACGAAGCAATTTAAGTGTGTGAAGTTCCCAATCCGCACTGGGCCCGCGTGGGAACTACGGCCCAAGTCCTCTCGTTATGAGAGGAGGCCTGAGCCAAGCAGTGGGACGTATAGGTTGGGACGATGACGATGATGGGGTAGCACATCACAACAGGCTGTCGTTTACTGATTTATTTAATCTGGTGTTACTTTGCGGAGGTCAATATCAATGATCTAAAACAATTACTTTGCTCACCCGCGAGGCCGCGACCTTATGGTAGCTACGTCATTGCAAGTTCTAGGTTCTAGTCTACTCGTATATAGGCTATGTAGGCTATGTAAGGTCAGGGTATGTTCATATTAAATACTAACTCTTAAAACAGCTTATAATAATAATAATAGGCGGTACTTCTGGACATGGCACGCATCGTCCGGAGGTTCCTCACTCTGCGGCCCTGACCACCGGTAGCTTGGGCCCTGCCCGTTACCGGCGGCAAACTAGGTTAGGTTTTTATAATATTTTTATTTTGTATGTACTTTTCTGTATTTAACTTTTTATAACTATTGTAAAAACCTAATCCTAAGAATAATAAAAAAGATAATAATAATAATAATCATCTTTATTTCAAGTAACTATGACTCATTTTACCATCATCATCTTATCATTTTAAAGCTCTGATCATGATGCACACAAGCATGTACCATCAGCCAAATAAGTTTTCTATAAATTTTCGAACAAGTTCCTATCACACAATATTTTAGACTATTCGCGGTCATTACTAATTTTATGTTTTTTTTGTTTTCATTTTATGGGTTTTGTTCCGCGTACCTTGATTTTAACGAAGCTCGATGTTTCGGAAGTTGCATGCGCCATGACCACGAGACGACTGGAGAATTGCAGGTATACCAGCATACTCGAAATATCGAGCTTCGTTAAAATCAAGGTACGCGGAACAAAACCCGAATTTAATTCATAAAAAAGTCCCTATCAAATGAATATGTCGCTAAAGTCGAACGTTCAAGTCTTTTGGCATTATTGATTTGTGACATGCAAACGATTATCAACTTTAAGGTGGTAGACAACATATTTGGCTGATGGTACATTCACTTGTTGCTTGTAGGTGACAACGACAAATTGGTGCAAACTGTGCTGAAGTCCATCCCCGCCGCCGTTCGGGAAGAAGGAGTGGTGCCGGAGAGCGTGCTGCGGGAACGATACCACAGGGTAAATATTCTAACCAAAGAGTAACAAAGCAGACAAGTTTAACAATTTGCTTAGAAAACCCGCTTCCCACGGATTGAATAATAAACGTAACGCAACGGTTAACGGTTACACTTAAAGTTATTTTAAACTAGCTGTTGCCCGCGGATTCTTTTATTTTTATTTTGTTTCACACAAACCTTGTCCTGACAATAAAGAACACAAAGAAAAGAATTATCCAATTTGGAGCCGTCGTTCGAAAGTCGGTGATTCATTTTTATTTATGTAAATAGATAAATCACTGCTTTAGTTGGATACTGTCACATATAAAAAAAAAACTATAAGCCATACAAAAGAAACAATAGAAGCGCTTCTTTTTATATCTCTTTAATTTTTTTTTGTTGTGGCACTATCTAACTAAATCAGCCAAGTATTTTACTATTATACACCTGTATTTAAAATAATTCCAAGTGTATTCGTTTCTCGTCCTTAAAAATGTTCTTATTAGAGTGAATAAATACGCCTTTATTTTAGAAACCTATTTTTAGTTTGTACACTTTTTAGCCGTATTAAAAAGCGGTTGAAATTTCAAGTTTTTATCCCGATCCCGTGAGAATATCAAAATAAAAAGCAGTCTACCTATGTGTTATTCCAGACATCCAGCTATCTACATTTATATCTAGCTGTCTAACATTTTTTTGCCTAATTCTAGTTTGCCTAACAACTTTTACTATACGAGTAATGAATTGTTTATCTAAAGTCAATTTGTATAATTTCATTATTCTTAATTATTATTTTGTCGAATTTTCATTATCCTTAATCTGGGGGCACGGGAGTGCCCCCGCCAAGTCGAGCAAAACAAAAACAAAGGCACGGCCGTAACATACTTTTCTCGAAGCCATTCAGGCTATTTTCAACATTATCATTTTCATAACTTGTTTTGTCGATTCTTATTTTAAAGAATCATTACTTAGCCGAATAGTGTTTTTACTAAGATTAGAACTGTGACTGCAACAGCGCGCAAGCCGAGCGAGCGTAGCGAACGTGCCGCGTCAAACAGTATACGATATAAGTTTATACAAAATGAAATTAGGTAATTTAAAATAAGGCGAAACAAAATTATTTAAAGTAAGTTGTATATAAAATGAATTTCACTAAACTGAAAATTAGGTAAAATATGTATAAGTACTTCAATTGTACCTTTTCAATAATGCGTTTGTTTAAATAAAATAGTGTAACTGGTAAAATAAGCCATTAGGTTAAGTACCTAACATTGGTTCATCTAAAATTAGGCAAACCGAAAATAGGCAAGAAGTTGTTAGGCAAAACAAGGTACAACCCAGTGGCTTATACTATGACGATGTTGACAGATGGAGAGAGTTGCCCTGAAAGTGGCGCTGGTGGAGCAAGAGGGCGCCACTTTGCCTGTGTTCATCCTGTCCTGGTTACAGGGGCTCATGCTCTTTCTAAAGGTACACTTCGTTTGGTGCTGCCACAATGCTACACAGGGAAACGAAATACCAACTGTAAACTTGGCTTTAATTAGCTAGAACTCTACATAAGAATAACGTGAAATACATTGAGAGACAAACGGTAAAGACATAAGTATACGCACGTCACAACATCATTAACATCGACAATCCAGAAGACACGAAAGAGATTAAGGGGCTGTTTCACCATCCATTGATTAGTGTTAAGTGATGGTTAAATGTGATTCTATTCGAACAAAACAAATAGAGACGGCATCACACCTAACCGCCAGTTAACCCTAATCAATGGATGGTGAAACCGCCCCTAAGTATACAGTATACAAATAATGAAGGGTACACCCAAAGAGCATGTCTTAGTAACATTTTGAGTAATCGCGTTTTAGCCCGACTGCCGAAGGAGGGTTATTAAAATTAGGAACGATTGTGCTATTTAATTAATTATACGTTGAAATGATCTATCTTCATATGCACAATTATTTCTAGTAGAAATGTATTGTCTTTATTTGTAGAACAATTGTTACCAAAAAACTGAACCACACATCTGTTGAACACGAAAGGAACATGCGTGGTAAATTAATTGCAGGAAGTATATTGTTATGAACATGCAAAGTCAATAGCATGCAAATAACTTATTGAACCTGGAAACCCTGAATAATCATTTATGTATAATTTAGTAGCGAGTCTATACCGTGGTTCTAACTTTATTCCCTTACACAACACACGTTATTTCTATTTATATTTGGAAAGTAAAAATAAGTTATGGGAATATTATAGTCCTTCACATATTCGATCACGGCGACCCTGACTTACTGTATATACTAACTTATATTGTATATAATTTTATAAAAGTTATAAGAAAAATGGAAAAATATTATTTTACTATAAAAAAAGAAGAAAAGAAAAGGAGAAAAATCTCCGAGGAGATGGCGGGACGATCTGGACACGTACGCAAAGGACTGGCCTGATATTGCGTCAGAACGAGAGTTGTGGAGGTCAAGAGGGGAGGCTTTTGTCCAGCAGTGGGACACTACTAAAAAAAAAAATACTATGGAAATATAGTAAAAAACCCGTAAGAGATGTAAGTAATACTTGATTACGAGATAATAATACATTTTGATAATAATCTTATTAAAAAGGCACTAGACATGCTCTTTCTGGGTACCTACTCTTCAAATAATATCAACGTCGACGTCTGGGACAGTGACTCAACGGGATAATACCGTTTGTCACCTAATTATGATTATAATCTAGTCCAGAAGGCCTGATATGTGTATGGGCCGTGCTGCCTGAAATACATGTTTTTTTTATAATTAATAATATGAGAAATAGAAGAACTACAACCAGTTAGAGTACAGTTCGTTTGTATATCTATATCGTCACTTTTTCGTACGTCTACTATATTGTTGCCATCTTGTTTACGGTGGGCTAAATCGGGTAGGCTTTACTAATATATATATATATAATATCTTTGTATGTATGTATATCTTTGACTTACTATATTATTATGCCGGCCAAGAACCCCATTCTAGTTTTACATAGTGATTCATAATACAAAAGCTGTCAGTTCGAATTAGCTAGCGGTCCAAAATGGGTGAAGACCAAAAAGTTGCACACCTTAGGCGGGTAAATTTGAAGAATCCTCATTGATTTACTTATTCACAGCTCAACGGTATTCCACAAAAAGATGTCGACAAACCCATCAGGGAAAATGTGGACAATTTAGACACTTTTGACAAATTGCAAAGGGCTAGGTAAGTCGTTGATTCATTATTGAAACTAGCTGTTTTGTAGCTAATAGTGACTGTCGCTTTAGCCATCGCTTGTCCACAGGGGTTTCGTGGCAATAGTAGAAGATCCGAACTTGAAAAGATCTGCACCGGTCTGATAATAGAATGAAATGTAGTTTATAATAAATTTTGTATATTAGAAATGGTTTTGCTAAAAAAATCCTGGACAGGCAATTATTTAAAAAAAAAATAATAGTTTTTAATTAAATGCAGACAACCCTATATCAGCGCTTACGTTGAAAAACAATTTTTGTTCTATTATCTAACCAAGTGAAAGTAACTCGCATCGACATAACTGTTTGAGTTTATACCTGGCAACCCAGTAGTTCGTCCAGGTAAACAATAGCAAACCCAACGACTACATATTCTATAGGTTTTATACTTTAAGTTAATATAATTTTTTCTTATTATCTCGATGATGCAACAAAAACGTATTATAAATAGTTTAGATATAAAGCAATGTATTAAAATAGGTTATTTTCAGTAAACCGTAGAAGTTTCTATGTGCTATTATTGGCAGAATAGGTACCCTAAATAAATTAAATACTTTCCAAAGTTACTATTCCACGCGGACGAAGTCGCGGGCAAAAGCTAGTAATTATTATAAATTGTCATGGCACCTTATGTGCAGGTACTGGGTGGAGCGAGGGAATATAGCCGCAGCCCTGCACTACGTGAACTCACTGCAAGGAGCGTCCCGGATGGCTGCCGAGACGTGGCACCGGGACGCCAAGTCATATCTTGAGATCAGGCAAGCTGCGGAGGCAGTTCTAGCACACGCGGCCGCCTTGGGACTGCAGTATATCTGATTTACTTCTTTATAACAAGTACACAGTAAGTAAAAGACGAGTCCCTTGGAACAACACAACGGCAGCTAGCTGACCAGGGAGAAATCAGGGAGATATCGTCACTATTTAAAAAAAAAACTCGTACCTCAAAATAGATAATTTTTCTGGGTGAACTTTATGAACATAACATCAAGGTTCCATTTTGTTGACATATTGATTTAGATACGAGATTTTTTCAAAGTAGTGACGATATTATTAAAAAAAACAGCTACCTCTATAACCTATTTCAGACCATTTTAAAGAAAGTGTAAGCAAATGCCGCCATTTTCCCGATCATACCAATAATTCGATTATCCTTTGTCGATTCGTAAAAGAAACTTACTTAAACAAAGTTAAATTAGTAAATCGTATATGAAAGTACATTTATCATTTTACAGATCAAAGATAATTGTGAGCTAATCAACGATAGTTCTATTTTAAATCGGAATAACAAATGCTTTTCCATCTGTCACTGGTATTGCCAGTATAATGATGATTAAATAATAGTACATTACTGCAGAGGCCGCGAAATAGGGGATTGCCGGCCTAGAGTTATACCTACACATAATTAGTATTAATTTATCTAAGACAAAGAAGATAATTTGTTCAAATATTGGTATTATTATTTTAATAATCAAGAGTTATTATAATTATTAAGTTTTTTTTCTATTCCCGCCAAAGTACCCTTTTTCATATTTTTTTTTGTAAGCTGTTCGGATTAATGTTTTTGCCACCAAATCTCGAGATGATTTTATTAATTTAAAAAGTGACGATACCTTATTAATTTGTTATTTTAATACATTATTAACAATAAATTTCAAATCCTTCTTT
Source organism: Choristoneura fumiferana (assembly GCF_025370935.1). Lineage (NCBI taxonomy): Eukaryota > Metazoa > Arthropoda > Insecta > Lepidoptera > Tortricidae > Choristoneura > Choristoneura fumiferana. The sequence continues at coordinate 9,071,450 of NC_133496.1, read as the reverse complement.
ATTATATTGAATACCTGATTTTAAATAATGTAGTCAAATAAGATATTAAAAAGTAAATTCACATTTACAAACTAAGTTTTTCTCAATTGGCAGTATGCCATAGATAAATAGATAATATTAGTATATATGTATGTATGTATGTAAACTCTTTATTGTACAAAGGAAAAGAAGCAAAACACAATTGACAAACTTTGAGATATTCAATAAAAAAAGATAGTCAATAAAAAAATAAAATAAAACCCAATGAAACAAAACAAAAGACAATCACGACATTTCCTCGGATGTTTGAGAAAAATAATGTACCTACTAGGTAGGGAAAAAAGATATAAGGACCACTTAAATTTCAACGGTAAAATGAAATAAAAAATAAGTTTGGAATTATTAGCTTGGAAGGAATATTATAAAGAATTGTAATATTTATTATTTTTTCGTTTTACCAATGAAATTCACGTGGCCCATTTTCTTTTGGGTAGTAGGTATAATATTATTGCAGCTCGTGCGATAAATAGGCATCTCTGTGTTTTGAGTTTATTTTTTGTATTTTAACCACTCTAGTTTTGTAATAATCTATTATTTTGCTGAATTATTAGTCTATTATTATTACCTATTGTTAGCCCATTCTGTCTCACTACTGAGCAAAGGTCTCCTCCCGAACTTCAACTGCACTCTGCCTACTGCATAAAAGGTGAACTACTAATTTTTACTATTTTTATTATCAGATGATTAAAACGCACCCCGTTTCGACGGAACATTGCCTATTTTGCAAGAATTCAAGATGCAAGAAAATGCGTAGTTTACTTTGATATCTTTTATAACATTCCTTTTGTTAACCCTTTGTAATCTTTTTACTAAATGTATTCTTAAATCTCGTTGTTTTGTTTCTCTTTATTTACGGTCAGTTAATTTGATTCCTAGGCCTCGATCGCGTTCGCGTCAAAATCTCAATTTGTATGGAAACACGAACATCGCAAACGTTCCGCTAGAGGCGCTGTTCGTGTTTGCATACAAATTGAGATTTTAACGCGAACGCGATCGAGACGTACCTATTTTGTAACCGAAAACTTACACTAAGGGCACTGCGTGTTCTGTTTGTGACGACGGACGACGGCCGTCTGTGTGATGGCGTCCATATCCCGCCATGCAAATACGCCCGTCGCGGGCCCGCGCACGACTCGCGCCCATCCTCTGTGTGTGATGGGTTTAAGGGGGAGTCAACAGAGCAGTACTTTGGTCTGCTGACTTGGTGATCTTCAGAGAGGGAAGAATTACCTAGGGTCGTCGGTAGCGGAGGAATCTCACGTAGATCAACGGTAGCGCCCACAACTCTCTATAGTAGAGTTACTTCTCACTCATCAGGACGTTCTAGGCAGGCGGATGAGTCAAACGTCTAAAACCCTTCAGTAGATAAACATGATAAAGTAGGTACAATAAAAAATGGCCCCGAGTTCCCAGCGGACAGGCAGTACCCAACAATAGCAGCAGCGTGGGTCCAGTTCAGGGGTGCGAAGAACCTCTGGGAGTTATAGTTGTTACAATAAAACACAAAACAAGAAGCATAAGCATGCCCATAATACCACGTTACACGTTGGGTCATACAATGTACGCACACACGGAGGTGTAATTCCTCGACGAGATGTCTGAATAAAATGGGACGTTTTGGGCCTGTGTGAGGTGAGACGACCGGGCGAGGCGTGCGTGAGGTTGCAGTCTGGGAATACTTTCTTTCACAAGGGTAGTGAGGATGGGAGGAAGAATCGAGCATAGCATAGGGATCCTAATACATAAGCACCTAGAACACCAAATTAAGACCATAGCCTCAGTATCTGAAAGAGTATTACTACTGGCACTATAATAACCATTAAAGTAATTGTGGCATATGCTCCAACTTGTAGCGAGAGGGATGACTTACAGTCTTATTCATAAAAAGTTAGAGCCTCCTTGGAGGCTCCTTGAAGGCCCGATGCTAAAAAACATGATTTATAACGACGTTTGTCTGTTAGCGCTAATCAGTCGATCAAGGCTCTGCTAAAATTAGAGGACCGTAGACCCTCCTTTATCTCCCTGTTAAGTCACAAAATGGCAGCCACAAGTTTGAACAGCTGACTTTGACAAGAGCAAAAAACCATACCGAAGATTGGATATTTTTAGTGAAGGGAGGGTTATGCAAAGATTAAAAAAATCCAGGAAAAAATATTTTCCGGAATTTGTATTTAAAAATCCTCTAAATTTTGAAAAGGTATAATATTTTATTTAATTTGAGTAAAGAAAAATGAGTATAATTTAAATTAATTAATAAAAATTTTTTAAAAATATTAATATGGGGGTTTAAGTAATTTTTAAGATTTTTTTTTAATATATAGTGAATTAGTATTGTGAAAGAATTTTGAAATATTTGAAAATATTTTTTTTTAAGTAAATTTATTTATTGTATCTTGTGTATCAGAGTTTATTAAAAAAATGTTTTAGTTATAATTTTTCTCGAATTTAAAAGAGTTAATTAATTAAAAAATTTACTGTAGCAAAAAGTATTTTTTATATTTAATTAGAAATGAGATGTTATCGTTTTTTAAATATATCTAGTTTTTTTAGAAAAAAATTTAATTTTAATTAATTTAATAAAAATATTAATTAAAAAATATTTTTAAAATAAAATTTAATATATTAAGGGATAAGCTTTAATTTAAATTATTATAATATTATTTATTTGTTAGTGAAAATTTTAAAATTTATATTGTTTAAAAATTATAATTTTTTATAAATAATTTCATTAAAAATAAAATTTAATAATAAATTTAATTTTTTATAAAAAAATAAAATTTAATAAGAAATTTTTAGTTATAATGATAAAATTAGTATAAATATTATTTAAATAAAAATTAATAATATAAATTTATTTGTATAATTAATTATAAGGAATTCGGCAAAAATTTATATTCACTTGTTTATCAAAAACATGTCTTTTTGTTTAATAATTTAAGGTCTAATCTGCCCACTGATAAAATTATTAAAGGGCTGCAGTATTTTGACTGTACAAAGGTAGCATAATCATTAGTCTCTTAATTGGTGACTTGTATGAAAGATTGGATGAGATATATACTGTCTTATTTTTATTAATAAAACTTAATTTTTTAGTTAAAAAGCTAAAATAAATTTAAAAGACGAGAAGACCCTATAGAGTTTTATATAAAATAATAATTAGAAATTTTTTTTATTAATTTTAAATTAAAATTAAATTTTATATTTTGTTGGGGTGATAAAAAAATAAAATAAACTTTTTTTAAATTTATAATATATATATATATATATATATATATATATATATATAATTTATAACATATATAAATGAATAATTGATCCATAATTTATGATTAAAAGATTAAATTACCTTAGGGATAACAGCGTAATTTTTTTTTTTAGTTCATATAAAAAAAAAAGTTTGCGACCTCGATGTTGGATTAAGATAAAATTTAGATGCAAAAGTTTAAAATTTTGATCTGTTCGATCATTAAAATCTTACATGATCTGAGTTCAAACCGGTGTAAGCCAGGTTGGTTTCTATCTTTAAATTAATAAAATATTTTAGTACGAAAGGATCAAATATTTAAAATAATTTTATAATGTTGAATATTAATAAATTAAAATATAGATTTAAATTTATTAACTATTTTGGCAGAAAAGTGTAATGGTTTTAGAAATCATAAATATATAATTTAATTATATAGATAGTATATGTTTTTAAATGATTATATTTTAATTTTAATTGGTTTATTGATGTTAATTTTAGGGGTTTTAATTGGAGTTGCTTTTTTAACTTTGTTAGAGCGAAAAGTTTTAGGTTATATTCAAATTCGTAAAGGTCCTAATAAATTAGGATTTATAGGGATTTTACAACCTTTTAGAGATGCTATTAAATTATTTACTAAAGAACAAACATATCCATTATTTTCTAATTATTTAGTTTATTATTTTTCTCCTATTTTTAGTTTTTTTTTATCTTTATTAATTTGAATAGTTATTCCTTATTATTTTAATATGATTAGATTTAATTTAGGATTTTTATTTTTTTTTTGTTGTACTAGATTAGGGGTTTATACATTAATAATTTCTGGTTGATCATCTAATTCAAATTATTCATTATTAGGGGGGTTACGAGCTGTAGCTCAAACAATTTCTTATGAAGTTAGTTTAGCTTTAATTATATTATCTGTTATTATTATAATTATAGATTTTAATTTAGTAAAATTTAATTATTATCAATCTATAATTTGGTTTATATTTATAATAATACCTTTATCATTATGTTGACTATCTTCAAGATTGGCGGAAACTAATCGGACTCCTTTTGATTTTGCAGAGGGTGAAAGAGAATTAGTTTCAGGGTTTAATATTGAATATAGAAGAGGGGGATTTGCTTTAATTTTTTTAGCTGAGTATTCAAGTATTTTATTTATAAGTATATTATTTATTTTAATATATATAGGAGGTTATGATTTAAGTTTATTTTTTTATTTAAAATTAGTTTTTATTTCATTTTTTTTTATTTGGGTTCGGGGGACGTTACCTCGTTATCGTTATGATAAATTAATATATTTAGCTTGAAAAAGATATTTACCATTGTCTTTAAATTTTTTAATGTTATTTATTGGCATTAATATTTTTTTTATTTAATTAAACTTTTTTAGTATAAATTAATAGAATATAATAATTCTTTCTTAAGTTTTCAAAACAAATGCTTTAACAAGCTCATTAATTAGTTAAAAATTAAATTATCTCAATATTTACTTAATAATGGATTTAAAATAAAGTATGAAAAATAAACTACAGTAAGAATTTGTCCTGTAATAATATATGGGTCTTCTACAGGGCGTGCTCCAATTCAAGTTAAAAGAATAATAGTTATTACTATAAATCAAAATAAGATTTGGTTTAAAGGATAAAATTGAATTCCTTGAATTTTTTTATTAAAAGTAAAAGGTAAAATAATTAAAATAAGAATAGATATTACTAAAGCAATTACCCCTCCTAATTTATTAGGAATAGATCGTAGAATAGCATAAGCAAATAAAAAATATCATTCTGGTTGAATATGAACAGGGGTTACTAAAGGATTTGCTGGGATAAAATTATCAGGGTCTCCTAATAAATTAGGGTTAATTATAATTAATATAATTAAAATAAATAATATAATTAAAAATCCAACTAAATCCTTAAAGGAAAAAAAAGGATGAAAGGGAATTTTATCTAAATTACTGTTAATTCCTAGGGGATTATTTGATCCTGTTTGATGAAGGAATAGTAAGTGAATTATAGTTATTATAACTAAAATAAAAGGTAAAAGAAAATGAAAAGTATAAAAACGAGTTAAAGTAGCATTATCGACTGCAAATCCCCCTCAAATTCAATTTACTAGTCATCATCATCATCATCATGTCAGCCGAAAGACGTCCACTGCTGGACATAGGCCTCCCCCAAGGCTCTCCACTCAGACCGGTCTTGTGCTTTCCGCATCCACCGCGATCCCGCGATCTTAACCAAGTCGTCGCTCCATCTTGTTGGAGGCCTACCGACAGCTCGTCTCCCGGTCACGGAAGCCATTCGAGAACCTTCTGGCCCCATCGGCCATCCGTCCTGCGAGCAATGTGCCCCGCCCACTGCCACTGCCAATTACTAATATATTACCTAAATAAGGAATAGCTGATAATAAATTTGTAATTACTGTGGCTCCTCAGAAAGATATTTGTCCTCAAGGTAATACATATCCTATGAAAGCAGTTCCTATTAATAAAAATAATAAAATAACTCCTACTATTCAAGTATATTTTAAATTAAAAGATTCATAGTAAATTCCTCGTCCAATATGTAAGTATACACAAATAAAAAAAAATGATGCTCCATTAGCATGAAGGGTTCGAATTATTCATCCAGTAAAAAAAAAAATATTTCAAGAATAGTTTAATTAAAATAATAATTTTGGAGATTATTGATAAAGAATATTCTTTTTCTTTGAAGTTTTTAAAGAAAATTCTTATTTTTGATTTACAAGACCAATGTTTTTTTTAAACTATAAAAACTAATGAATATTTTTTATATTTTATTAATTATTATTTTTATATTTATTATTGGAAATTTAATTTTTGTTTCTAAGCATAAGCATTTATTAATTATTTTATTAAGTTTAGAATTTATAGTATTAAGAATTTTTGTATTTATATTATTTATTTTAAGATATATAAATATAAATATATATATATTAATAGTTTTTTTAGTTTTTGCAGTATGTGAGGGGGCTTTAGGTTTATCAATTTTGGTTTCAATAATTCGTACTCATGGTAATGATTATTTTCAAAGTTTTAATTTATTATAAATGATAAAATTTTTATTTATGATAATTTATATTATAATAAATATTTAATATAAATTATATATAATTAAATTATTTATATTATTATTATTATATAAATATTTAATTTAATAATAATTTATAATTAAATATTTAATATTATATTATTTTATAATAAATATTTAATATAAATAATATTTTATTAAATTATTTAAAATAAAAAAAAACTGTAAAAATTTCATATATAAATAATTAAATTATATATTATAATATAAATATTTTTTTTTGATTTTTTTTTAAAATTTATTTTACATATAAATTTTAGTGTAAATTTTTAAATATTTAAAAATATTTAATTTTATTAAATTAGTAATTAACATTAAAAATTTAAGAAATTAAGATTTAGTAATATTAAAATTAATAACAAATTTTGTGCCAGCAGTTGCGGTTATACAAAAGTTAAATTAAATTTTATTAGTAATAATTAATATAAAATAATTTAATTTAAATATTAAATTAATAAGTGAAATTTTAATTTAATTAAAAATTATAATAAAAATTGTATGATTTAATAAATTTTAATATAAACTAGGATTAGATACCCTATTATTAAAAATTTAAATTTAAAATACTAAAATAGTAAATAATTATTTATTTAAACTTAAATAATTTGGCGGTATTTTAGTTCATTTAGAGGAATCTGTTTATTAATTGATAATCCACGAATAATTTTACTTAATTTATAATTTTGTATTTTTAAATAAATTTAATATTTTAAAATTTAAAAAAAAAATTAAATCAGATCAAGATGCAGATAATAATTAAGAATATAATGGATTACAATAAATTTATTTATATGAATATTAAATTGAAAAATTTAATTGAAAGTGGATTTAAATGTAATTTTATTTAATTTAATAAAATGATTTTAAATTAAAATATGTACATATTGCCCGTCGCTTTCATTAATAAGTTGAAATAAGTCGTAACAAAGTAGAGGTACTGGAAAGTGTTTCTAGAAAGAACAAATTAGAGCTTGATATAAGCATTTCATTTACATCGGTGTGGAGAGTACCTAAGACAGCCGGTGAAATTACTGGCACGTGCGGTATCCCATCTTAGGCCTCTAGGTTGGCAACGCGTCTGCAATACCCCTGGTGTTGCAGATGTTTATGGGCGGTGGTGATATCTTACCATCAGGAGACCCACTTGCTCGTTTGCCATCCAGTAGAATAAAAAAAACATTCGTACATTCAGTCATTCATTAAATCCTATAATTTTTAATAGAAAATACGGTTTGCAAATAAATGTGATTGCTATATTAAATGTGTTTAGAGCAGGGGTGGCGAACCAGTCGATCGCAATCAACCGGTCGAATGAGATCAACCGGTCAATCGCAACTATTACTCCAGTCAATCGTGGCAACGCAAATAATATAAATACTGAACTATGCTGTTTCATTTAAGTCTTCAAGAAATGTGTAATTGGTAGATCGCACAGGGTTTCGTCAGTAAACAGTAGATCTTGGGTGTAATCAGATTGGGCACCCCTGGTTTAGAGTATCTCTAATGAAAACTGATACTGCTATTTATCAGAAAATTTATATATAGCAACATTTTTTCAATAGGTTTTAGTTCTTTTGTAAACGTAGATTTATATAGCATGATATCTTTGGATAGTTTTGTTCATTATTCTGATATTATAGGTATCTAAAACAAGTAATACAATAGGCACAGAATTAATGACATTGTCTAGATATCTCGTTATATTATCTAGTGAATCTTATATGAAGTAATAAAACAACATCTATTTAACATATTAATTTTCATGAAGGGGAATATCCACATTATGCCAGATAACTAAATACACACACACACATTATACGTCTTTTTTTTTTTTCTACTCATTAACTTATCCAAACCGACTATAAGATCACTAACGCAACTGCAAGAAAATGCATTTTTTATCGCATGTTAACGGATTAACGATTAACGTTAACTTGCGTTAAATCTTCCGAAATTTAACGCTTTAACGTTTAACGAAGTTAACTTTTTTTTGTAGCGGATTAGCGATTAACGAAGTTAACCGTTTGATTAACGGTGCCCAGCTATGCCTGCATGTTATGACACTGTTTACGAGCAAGTGTGATGAAAAAAATATTTACATAAATAAGTATCACAAAACAAACAACAAGTATTCAAAGACTGTGTTGCTCCCGCCGTGTGACAGACACTCTTTACCGGCCCAGATAATACGGACATGGAAACACCGACCCGATTTTTCTTCTACACGCCATAGAAACTCAAGTCAGTTTCACACGAGTTTGGTTCTCTGCCATTCGGGCAAAATATTTTTCGCAAATTTTAATATTTCATTTTCCAAGTATCAAATTTCTCCGAAACCATATTATTTTTAGAACTTTCATAAAACAAACCTAGCCTATCCAATTGTGCTCTTATAAAACTATAAGAATATGTTCTGAGAAAAAAATATGGTTTTAGAGAAATTTGATATTTGAGAAATTCAACATTTGCCGAATGAAACATCTGGGAAAAAATATTGCGAAACGGACTGCCGCACGCACGAGTTTATAGTTATGGGCGTGTGTACATGAGTAATCGGGTCGTTATTTACATATCGATATTATCCGGGGGTGCGGCGGTCCGGGCGGGGGTTATTATCGGGCCGGGAAATAGTGTAGTGTAAGTGGGGAAATAGGGTCGGGGGGGGGGGGGGTTTGCAGGTGGTAGGATCTTGTGCAAGGTCCGCCCAGATTGCTACTACCATCTTGCTCGGTAATCCTGCCGTAAAGCAGCAGTGCTTGCACTGTTGTGTTTCGTCGTGGAGAGTGTGGAGAGTAAGACAGCCGGTGAAATTACTGGCACGTGAGGTATCCCATCTTAGGCCTCTAGGTTGTCAACGCGTCTGCAATACCCCTGGTGTTGCAGATGTTTATGGGCGGTGGTGATTCTTACCATCAGGAGACCCACTTGCTCGTTTGCCATCCAGTCGAATAAAAAAAACCACCAGCTGCATGCAGTGGCGTTTTTTAATACTTAAAAAAATTAAAGCATTTTGTGCATATTAAGCGTTTAAGAGAAAATAACCCTTATAACAGTCATAAATGACGCATTCCCAGTGGCCTATTTAATTTCACATGCAGCAGAAAAGGCAGCAGACGATTACTTTTGATTAGTCCGATTCTCGTTTCAGCAAATCAGCACGCCGGGATGAAATTCTGAAATATTATTATTCTAAAAAGTCGTATCGTACTATGAAATACATTACAATATATTTAATACGACCTGTTACCGTAATGTGTTACATTGTTGTCGTGTTTTGCGAGCCATAAATGAGTCAGCTGTTAAATAGTATATAGTTTGATACCAGTTTGTATGGGTGTGTACACGAAATATCGGGTCGGTATTTCCATGACGATATTACCGGCGTAAATTGTCACCCGAAACTCAGTATATAGGCAGTTTTGGATACTGGATTTTGGTTATGTATCTATGGCCTCATTTTCGAGCAGTGTTGTAAAAAAATTGTTAAATACCCAATTATTTAAACGACCTACCTAATCTTCTTGTACAGTCAGCTGCAGATAAAAAGGTACCTCCTGTAACGGCGGTAACCACGCAGAAGATGTAAGAGTATGTACCTTTTCTTGGCTGCTGACCTTAACATCTAAACCCATGATGTCACAGGCCATCTAGACACGCAGTAGCGTGCACAGCCAAGTTAAAAGAAAAAGGAACTGCGACGCAGCCGTCGAAGTCAACAACGATGCATTGACCTTGGCTCTCATATCACAAATGTATGTTCTTAATTATTATTTAGGATAAGTTCGTTTTTGTACAATGTTTCCATCAAGGCTTGTCAGTTTGTATTGTATGACCCTTTATTGCACATAAAACATTAGAAATTAACAGTTAGCAATATAAAGAAATATACAAAGCCGAAACTTATCCTTAAAGGGATATCTTTCAGTTAACCTTTGAACGATATCAGAAACACGAGTAGCTAAAAGATAAAAGGATCGAAAATTATAACCTATTTTATTATAAGTGATTTTAATTTACTAAATTCCTAAATTGATTATTTATTCTATTTATTTAAATTTGTATATTAATAAAAAAAAGTACAACGCAGTAAAAACCAATGCACGTAGAACTATTTTATGTCCTTCCCAGTGTCTTAAAATGGTACGATTTCAACTAAATTGACTTAATGTTTGTGTCAGCAAATTGGATTGTCCTCAGTTCAGTTGTGTGAGGATACTAAGTATAATATTATAGACTTTGTTTGTTTAATTAAATGCATGTATAGTTTCTCTTGTACTTATATAAATATTGATACTTACTTTTCTTTTCTTTAAGTTTTAATTGTATCACTCTTTTCATGATGTGTACCTACACATAGTTTGAATTGTAAATGATCTCTTGCCTTATATTATTATTCTCATTACTGTACCGCATGTTTACAATTTGTTTTGTGTGCAAAAGTTAATAAATAAATCGGATCGGCTATTAAAGGGTGAAGAGGTACCTGTTAGAGAGGCAATCGTAGTTTGTTCTTTTGTTTATTTGTCACCTAATTGTATTTAGGTACTTACCTTTGTTTGACAAAATAAATGAATTTTTAAATTTTGAATTTTGATATACAAATTGAGTAACTTTCGCATTTATAATATTTAACATTTAAATATATAATACATAATAGTCGTCATTTAATGATGAGGCAAACGGGATTAATTGAACTATATTCAATTGAATAGCCGTGACGTATGCAAACTTCGAACCGCAGCAACGACGTTGTTTAAATTAATACATATATGGAAAGGGCCAATATTTTTCATACTTACTTCGCGTTAGGAAGTCGTCGCGTGCGTTAGTGGACTAGTGTCCGTGAAAAATTTTATAGTGGCGAATATGTGGATAACTGTGGTTATAGCCCTTGTGGCGATATATATTATTATTGCCGTGTTTGGTGTCCCGATCTAGGGCCGACAAAGGGCCCCGGCCTCCGGAATACCCGGGGGCTTTGCCTCTCATTGGACACGGACATTTATTCAGCAGTGGAAACAGCGACGGTATGTAAAGTTATCTTTACTGGTTTAAGTCAATTATTACCGTGAAACGTCTTATAAGGATAGGAAGGGAACTTTACGAGTTCGTTTAGCCACAGAATATATAATGACGGTTTATATTGATGGTTCTTAAACATGTTTTATCAAAATCGGTTCAGCCGTTTTGGAGATATTGATCTTTGAAATGACAATGTCAGGGTTTTTTAACTTTTTGTTGGTTAGGTTATTACTTATAAGTTTAGTAAGTACTTCTCGGATCTGGTTGTTAATTATGATTAATTTTGATCGTCTTTAACAATTGCCCTTTTTAACGCGAATAACATTGCAACGAGTCATTACAAAAAGTTTCTAGATATTTTATGATCCGAATAAAAAAATAAAGGGGTTTTTATTTATTTACAGGAAAGTGGCTAAAAATAAGGGTCAAAATTTTACACTATTTTGTAGGTAATTTAATTATCTGTCTTATAATATATAATACATATATATCGGCAACTAAAATTGTCACTTATCTTTTGTTAAAGTTGTTTTATTTTTTCCTGTAAAAATGATGTTTTTCGATTACACGTTTATTCGTTTGGGCCATCGAAACTATCTGTATACCGAATTTCATCTAAATCGGTTCAGCAGCTTAGACGTGATGAAGTAACAAACAAACAAACAGACTTACAAACTTTCGCATTTATTATATTAGTTAAGTAGATATTAGTGGGATTGCACACATTTAAAATTACATTTAATCTGTAAAAAAATTAAATCACCAGTGTTCATATTTAAAAAAAGTTGCAGAACAAAAGAAGCCAGTCATGCGAGTAGAATAGAACCTTGGATTTAAAGCCCTATGGTCAAAGACACCGTGTACGAAAAATTATACCTTCATAATAGTAATATTATTAATCATTAATTAATATTTATTATGAATAATTATTCTTATCATATTTATACTGTTTGAATAATTATAACACAGCCTGTCTCTACATAGTTTGACTCCTTGGTTCAATTTGGTAACTTACTAATTTTACTAAGAAATTAAATACAATACCTATTTTATTTGCTGCTTTTCTTCGAAATCGAAACGCAACTGACGAATACAAATTATGATGAGTGTAGCGAGCTAGCTACATATTAGTAATCTGTGGTGTAGAGTTACGGCTACTTGCTGAAATACTTGTTGTTTCTTAAAAAAAAAATATGGCTTGTCCATCGAGGACAATTTTGCCAGTGTCTAGTAGGTTTTTGCCGTTTGTACGGTAAAAAAAAATCTAGAAAACGAAATTGAAGGTAATGGTGGAGAACGATCTGGAAATACTTAAATCTTCAAGTTAGCGTTTAGCTCAGTTTAGTAGTGTCAAATGTATGGAACTGTCAAGCTTAAGCCAGGTTTGACTACAAAATCTAGATTTTTTTCCTGCAAGACGGCATTAGAAATTGAGTAAAAATTACTGATTCAGTAAAAAACACGTAATTTTTGAAATAACGGAAAGTATTCGAAAAGTAAAGCAATCAACTAACATAAAATGAAAAATTATTTTTGGGGTGTTCTGAGGTTTTCAGTTATTTAATTAACACCTTGAATTTTAATATTTTTTTTTACTTTCCTTGTACTTTCCCATGCATATTTTTGGTTACCGTTGAATTCTTTGATATATTACAAATAATTTTTCTAAAAACATTTTTTAATATTAATTTTTATTAAAGGTAAGTAGCCCTTCCTCCACAAGCTTAAACTACTGGCTTAAAATATCTGAAAAAACAAAGCGATGGTAGTATATAAAAATATTACTGAGCGCAAAAAATCTAGCCCTCAAATTTATGCAGTAATAGGTAATTGTTAGGATTGCAATTTTACATGAAAGAGGTCTGTACTATTAGTTTCATCTATGGTTTGTTTAGAAGATTTTCTGTTATGTCAGTTGGGTATGTCAAGTAAATAGAACTATGGTCTGTCCCAGAATTCGAGAGATACTAAATGACGTTTCATGTGTTACTGTTTTTTTGCGTTCTCATAAATAGTGATGTGCCGCAACCGGTTATTACCGAAAGATTTTGTAGGTACCTATGTATGTATGTCGTAAATATTAAGATATGAACGGATCCGTGATGTACTAAAATGTAGGGCACTTAGGACATTCTAGAAAAGGTAAAATAGGTCTAATAAAAATGTGACCGTTTCGAGATATTTCGACTTTTTATAGATGTTGATGTTTAAGTTTCAATTTCATTCTAAGTAAGTTTTACATTAACTAAATAATATGAAAAATATGAATATTTGATTTATTATTCTATGATATGAAATTCTAAATAAAAACACGAGAAACGCACTGATCACATCCGATGACAATACGAGTAAGTAACGAAAATCGGTTGAATACCACTTGAATACGAAAAACATGAACAATGACGTTGTGTGATCTGAGAGCCTACTCCGGAATTCTAAAATCAAAGTTCGTACCGTAACGTCCCTCTCACTTACGTATTAAATTAAATAGTAGTGTCAGAAGACGGAACGACACGAACTTCGATTTTCGAATTCGTAGTAGCCCTGCTGGCCCTAACTACGAAATGCAAAACTCGAACTTCGTATGTTGCCGTCCGCTGACGCTTATCTCATTCAATACGCGAGTGAAAGGGACGGTGCCATACGAACTTCGTTTCTACTTTTGTAGTAGCCCCTCTGTATTATTTTTTACGTTGGCACTAAGTGATGAAACACTGTATTTTTACCTGTGCTTAGATTTCATCACTTATTCGTATGATAAAGTAAAATGGAAAGTAGAATATTGAATGATTAAAGTATTTTTTGCTATCGTAAAATAAACATTTATCGGTTATTTAAAAAAACCGAAATCACGGAGCAGCACTGTTCCTTTTATGCTGGCCACATTATTTTTTACGTTTGACATTTCAGACTGTCATTTTATTATCTCGAATTCTGGGACAGACCAAGCTAATATATTCAATAGTGTTACAGAAATCTTTACTGTTTTATTGGTAGCTTGCTAAACTCTATCAGTAATCTTGTATGTAGATTTGTCACGATGGTAGTGACCGGAGGAGTTGGTGGTAAACGAAAAAAGGCAGGAAAAAGGCAGGCCAGTAATATTATTAAAGAAAACTATAAAAGGCACCTGCGGACAACATACGCGGTCTTAAGTATCTAGGTATGCGTATGCTACGACATTGTATCAACAATTTAAAAAAAACCGGCCAAGAGCGTGTCGGACACGCCCCAAATAGGGTTCCGTAGCCATTACGAAAAAAATAAGTTATATTTTTAGGGTTCCGGAGCCAGAGTGGCAAAACTGAACCTTTTATAGTTTCACCATGTCTGTCTGTCTGTCTGTCTGTCCGTCCGCGGCTTTGCTCAGGGACTATCAAGGCTAGAAAGCTGTAATTTTGCACGTATATATAAGTAAAACTATGCCGACAAAAATAGTACAATTGAAAAGTCAAAAAAATTTTTTTTAGGGTACCTCCATAGACGTAATGTGGGGTGATTTTTTTTCTCACCCAACCCTATAGTGTGGGGTATCGTTGGATAGGTCTTTTAGGACCCATTAGGAGGTTGCTAAGACGATTTTCGATTCAGTGATTTGTTTGCGAAATATTCAACTTTAAAGTGCAATTTTCATAAAAATCTAAACATTTTTTTTCTACTTTTTATTTTATCACTACTGTCGGCATGATACTACATTATGTCTGTGCAAATTTAGCTTTCTAGCACTTATAGTCTCTCAGA
>NC_133496.1:8978685-9056182 GCF_025370935.1 Choristoneura fumiferana | reverse complement strand
AACATACGAACGGCATACACACATAAATGTCATTGTTATTGGTCAGGCGGTTATTATCGAATTTGTTGTCCAACGAGTCATAATTGATCTCGAAATCTCAACGTGCGAGTTACATTATTACTGCCCAATCTCTCTCATTCTGAGAGGAGGCCTGTGCCTGACAGTGGGACGTATATAAGCCGGGATCACTAACCTTCATCCAACGCTCATCCATAACCAGCGACTCATCGTTCTGCCAGATATACTCCATCTCCATCGATTTTATCTTCAACTGGTACTCGTTGAGGAGCGCTTTTGTGTTGGCAATGGCTTCTTTGGTTGCCCCCATGCCGCAGTCGAGGAACCGAGTCATTTCCTCTGAGCAACAGTTATTATTATTACACAACAACAAGTTACTTTATTTATAATCCGGTTCTAATCTAACCTGTACCTACATTAACATTTTGCTTTTTTCTAGGTACCTACCGTCAAATTGAGATACGTTTTTTAAACAAGACGGAAACGTCATTGAAAGTTGTGTTATTTTCTATGTTATAACACACTTCTGAAAATTAAATGTTAACACTGCATTACATGTCATGCACCGTAAAACTAGCTCTGCCGTCTACGTGACATCGATTCTGTACCAATGTGCACCTGTAATGCACGGACGTATCGACTCATGACAGTGGCGAAAGCGAGGGACCGTCAAACTTTTAACGCATGTTTTCACTTCTAGCATAAAATGTAATATTCTTTTTGGGAAGAAAGTACAAGTGAAAAATTAAGGATCCAGCTATACCTAAATTGGTTGTGAATTTTTCAGCATTAGCGACGTGCCTCTTTACCAAGTCGAGCCGCTCCGCCATCGCAGGCCGGAGGGCCTTCAGACGCTGAAGATTGAAGTCCAGCAGAGTTTCATCCACCAACTGGAATTAACACTTTCAATTCAATTCAACTTTAGGAAATATAGCTCTATCTCTACTTTCTATGGTTCCGCGAATGTGGAGGGTTAAATGTCTCTACAGATTACACCGTACCATGTCATCGTATCATGAGCTCTATCGAATCTTAATACGCTTCTCGCATCGGCGCCACAGTGTGATATCTTTGCTAGTAGCTGGAAGAATTTATGTAGCGAGTGTATGAGGTTCTGTGAGGCGAAGGATAACCGTCCATCTTCACTTAATTGTTTGTAAATGTTAATTCTGTTATCATTTGTGCCATGTGTCATGTGTTGTGCTTGTTAATATTCTATGAATTTCACAGTGCTTTGGCTTGTCTGTAATGCTGTGTAATTATTTCATTAAATAAATAAATAAATAAATGTCATGACCGTAATAGGAACGTGTCAGACAGAGTGTCAAACGGAATGTCAAACGGCTACGGTTGGTTACGAAACGTGCTATACCACGCGCCATATAAATCTGCCTAAAAGTTCATTATTTAATACTCCGTTTTGACGCATTTTTAGGGTTCCGGAGCAAAAATGGCAAAAACGGAATCCTTATAGTTTCGTCAAGTCCGTCTGTCTGTCTGTCTGTCTGTCTGTCTGTCTGTCTGTCTGTCTGCCTGTCTGTCTGTCTGTCTGTCTGTCTGTCTGTCTGTCTGTCTGCCTGTCTGTCTGTCTGTCTGTCTGTCTGCCTGCCTGTCTGTCTGTCTGTCTGTCTGTCTGTCTGTCCGTCCGTATGTCACAGGCATTTTACTCGAAAACTACAAGATATATATCAATGAAATTTGGACTATAGATGTCTTGTCAAAGCCGCTATTTAGTTTTGTACCGTAAACTGCTTCAACTTTGTAAGTTGATTCCGAGTCGATAACTTAGCACTCTTATAGGTTTAAAACTTTTATCTACTTACACGGGAATTATTATTACGGGGGGATAAAAGTTTTCAAACCTAAAGGGTGCTAAGTTATCGACTCTAAATCGAATCAGGCAATGTTGGGGCCAGAGGGCAAAGTTGAAGCAGTTTACGGTAGTTAAATTACACTCCATATATGAATTGAAAAAAAAAAAATAACTCGCATCAACGCGTGGCACATAGTTCGACAGGTCTTTTGAAAAGATAGTAAGGTTTCTCAAAAACTTTTTTGATTAAGTTAAGATTTCCGGAAATAATCGCTCCCAAAGTAGCAAAAATTGTGTCCCCACCCCCCCTCTATCTTGTAAACCGTTTATCCAAAAAATATGGAAAGGTAACGCTTGATAAATACTTTCAACAAAAATTGGTTTCAACATGATCGGATATACAGTTTTTGAGTTATTGCCGAAATACTGCGCTTCTCAACAAAAGGACTTAAGTGCTATGAAGATATGCTCTTTTTCTGGTAATAGATTTTAAGACTGTAGTAAGTGTTTTAATTGTGTTATAACGCACATAATATTACTTGATTTTTTTCTTAATGGCTACGGAACCCTATATTGGGCGTGTCCGACACGCTTTTGGCCGGTTTTTGAGATACATTTTTTATGCGACGTCTTTACCTTACTCACGGATTGTGTTCGAATCGCTTAACGGTATAGTGCCTATTTAATTGGAATTATACCTTTATAGTTTTTGTGGTACTAGTTGTGGCAATGAACTTTTAGGCACAGTTAGGCGGCGGAAGGTATAGTGGGCATAGTCTCATTTCGATACAATAGTTATTTGTGTCACAAGGGAGCAAAATGGTGCATTTACGGCGAGGGCGTACATTGAATCCGCAGAATGTAGCGAAGGATTCTACAATAGAATGTGTTAACGACCAAGATGAAAATAATTTTGCTTCCTAGTGGCACATACTACTTTTCACACCGAGCATTAAGAAACTTGAAAAAAAATCTAAATATTATTAAAGAACAACCAGCATGGAAAATGGCGTGACTTTACAATTATCAACTTCAGAACATAAATAAAACACTTAGAAAATACTTGAACAGAAAAGTTGCACTTTCCTCCCTCTCGTCAGGGAGGAAAAATTACTTTTCTGAAGGAGAGGTGTGAAAATAATTTATGTTTTTGCCTGACATGTTGATATAACGGTCATGCTCATGGTATCATGATACAGTGTAATATGTAGAAACCTATAAAAGACACTATCGGTAACCGTTGTTCAGTTATTCTAGTCTTTCCGAAAGAGTAAGTAGTATAAAAAGTGGTGTACTGCCGTTTCGGCAAAATATTTTTCGCTGAATTTCACTTCTCAAAAAACTTATCGCACTAATTTCATTTTCCAAACGAATCTTTAGCATATTTACATTTCGCATTTTATTCATTTGGTCAAATTATCATTTGGCATAATTTTACTTTGTCGTTCGTTTATTACGACAAACGTTTATTAAGCAAACGTTTTCTTTTGGCTAATATTGTATTCCAAAAAAATGTTTGTTCAAAATGACATTTCGCACAAACCAACCACAGAAACCAACTGCTACCAGAAAAGTAGGTTAGATTAGGTTAGAACTGCGTCTTCCTCAGAAACGAACTGCTACCAGAAAAGTAGGTTAGGTTAGGTTAAAACTGCGTCCCCCGCAAAAACGAACTGCTACCAGAAAAGTAGGATAGGTTAGGTTTAAACTGCGTCCTCCGCAAAAACGAACTGCTATCAGAAAAGTAGGTTAGGTTAGGTTAGAACTGCGCCCCCCACGGAAACGAACTGCTCCCAGAAAAGTACGTTATTATATCATGCGATATTTTGGGAAGAGTACGTTATGCCAAACGATACATTTTACTAAATTATACTTGGTAATATGAAACATGACTAAGTAATTATTTGTAAAACAATAATTTTCCAAAAAAAAATTAACTGTAAAATTGCGATAAGTTTTTTTGGCAAATGATTTTTTGCAAAATGATAATTTGAGTAAAATATTTTGGGATGTGATAGTTTGGAAAAAGTTTTTTGCCCATACATTAGTAATCCATAAAAAGTGTCATGTAAAAGATTTCTTTCCGGCCTATTTGCAGAAAAAACAATTACCTACATAGCATGGGACCACTAGGTGTATAGACAAAATTGCAAGAGTTGCCGTAACTATGGGTCGCAGGTGGCAAGTTGTCGTTCATTGCAGCGTTCGAAGGGCAGGCCTTTATTTACAGTACTTTCATTGTAGCATGGTGCGGGTGACAGCTGTCAATATCACAAGCCTAGAGAGTCAAAGTGTCGAAACTTAAGTCGATAAAACTAATAATTTTAAATCTTAATCATAATTACCTATGTCATCATTAATCCGATTATTGCACTAATTTTGACCAGAATATTAGTGAAATTCTAGGTTGGAATATTATTTTCCACTTAAGTAAGGCTAAATGGAGTTTGCAAGAATATTCTTTACTTACCAATTAATAAGTACCGATCCATTTGGTCCCATCACTAAACGTTACGTTACATGCATATTACGTTTCTACACTTAACTGTGCTTTGCTACGAGTACACTACCATGCTAGAATGAAAGCACTATAATAGCGGACGTCCTTCGACTGATGATTATGATGATGAATAAGTACTTCATTGTAATATCGGCAAGCATCCCGCGCAGTCATGTAATTGTTCACAGCATCTTGTCCCTGGTCACGCAGGCATGTCTCCAGCTCGCAGATGTTCTTGATGACAAAGGGGGGCTGCTGAACTGTGCAGGCATTTTTGTCACCAGGTTTAGCTACAGGCGGGGAAAAAATGTGTGTGTGAGAGAGTCTGAGAGAGAGAGAGAGAGAGAAAGAGAGAGAAAGATTTAGGCTCCGTTTACAAAAGAACCAGAGATGTGCGAGGATGTGTTGCGAGGAATATGTTTTTCATTAATCAATAGAAACGCTTCATTTACCTCGCCTCGCTCCTCGCACAACACATCTTGATCTGGATCTGAGTGAGGGGCTGCTTGACATGCTCGGTCGCCTCCAGAACGTGTGTATTCGGTACATTTTTGGACTCCGTAAATACGATCACGTTTCACAGTTTCGCACGCAACTTAAATGACTATCTATCATATCAGGGACCGCAGAAACGTACACCGTTTCTGGTTTATTCCATGTTCTAATTTATTCTTACGGTACGTAGTAAAACGTTAAATTATGCCTCACAACATTCGATAAAATCATATACCTACAGTATTCACGTGGCATAGTTCACGAATCGAATGGTAAACACAGACTTAATATATTTATTTGTACAACAAATAGTTACGGAAAACAGAGCAAATAGAGTCTGGCTAATGAAAGATGAAACTGCAAAACCGCGGCAAATTAAAAAAAATGCAGATGGTATCACCAGGTTTCACCATAGAATAAGTAATACCTAGTACAAGTACAGAAGCTTCTCTGCCGTACAAAAGTGATGATGAGGCATAAGCATCGTGCCTACTTTATGCTGCTCTGTCTATCGCATCATCATCATCATCATCAGCCCGAAGACGTCCACTGCTGGACAAAGGCCTCCCCCTTAGAACGCCACAATGAACGACAACTTGCCACTTGCATCCGCCGGTTTCCCGCTACTCTCACGATGTCGTCAGTCCACCTGGTGGGAGGCCTGCCAATGCTTCGTCTTCCGGTTCGTGGTCGCCACTCGAGGACTTTTCTCCCCCAACGGTTATCTGTTCTTCGAGCGATGTGGCCTGCCCATTGCCACTTCAATTTGCATATTTTTCCAGCTATGTCAGTGACTTTAGTTCTTCGACGAATTTCCGTATTCCGGATTCTATCGCGCAAAGAAACTCCAAGCATACCTCTCTCCATAGCTCGCATGTCTATTTGAAAATAAGTAATTATTTAAAACGATATGTTGAACATAAAAAGGTTAATAAGAATATTTTTGAGAAAAAGGGAATCTTAGGAACCACAGCTGTATTGACAAGTTCTGAAACGGATATTAGTATCAAAATATTTTGCCATGCCTACTAACCTACAACCTTTGCTTGTTTTTGTTTGAATTTGCATATCATGGTTAAAATAATCTGTGGCACACCATTTTTGATTGTTTCACCCATGTTTTAGCAATAAATTTCCAAAAAAGCTATTGACGACTGTGTCACCGGCACCAATATCTGACACAGCAAGCGTGCATAAATATCTGATACGACTTTATTTCTAGGGCCAGAAGGACGTGTCAGATTTCTTTGCACGCTCCGCTGTGGCAGATATTAAAGCTGGCGAATGTACAAGCTCAAGTTTCTGTTTTCTTATACTCTTTGGTCAGTTTGCCCATGATATATGAATAACGTTGCCACTCAAATAATAGCTGGTTCAGCTTTCATTAGCCAAACTTTATCAAACAAACATAAAATCACCTTGTTTCTCGTCCCGGTTTACGCATCTTACGTCCTCTTTAGGTGCTGGAACAAATGAAGGTAAACGTCTCTATGTATTCAGATTATTGTATTGTCACTAAATTTACATAATTATGCCAAATTTCAAGTCAATCAGATTACTGGAAGTGCGTCAAATTTAACTTGCAAGATTTGACCAGTATATACATAACATACATACATACACACATTGCAAGTTAAATAAAAGCTTGTAAAATGTGTTTCTTTTCACTTAGATTCACACAATCCACAATTACAACGGAAAAGTTGCAGAATTTATAACATAGACTATGTTACTTAGTTGACAGAGATTTTGACTAGGTTCGATTCCCGCTTATATGACAGTTAAATCAAAACAATTGAATGCCATTTTTATTAATCTAAAATCGAAGGCATGGTTCCTAAAAACAGTTTTCGCTAATCATCTCATTGTTTCTAATTTCTCCCTACTGACCCATTTGGATTGATCACTATGATCATCACTCGCACTACGTTATTCAATAATAATGCACGTTTCTAAAACGTAAATGGGTTGAAAGCAAAATTGTACTGTAGCTTATTAAAATTTTTAACAACATAAATTAACACAAGAAGTTGGGTCTAGTACAAACAGACAGCATTTGAACTGCAACCCAGCAGCAAAATGGGAGTTCGAGCGCAGTTTTGATGCAGTCACACCAACTGCATCAAAACTACGTCCTGACTCTGCAGTCCGCTTGCAGTTGCTGTGAAGTCCTGTCAGCCGCACACTGACTGCAAGCCGGCTGCACGGTTGTAATGCAGTCGTATTGCAGTTGGAACGACTGCATTGTACAAATGAATTGTAACTGCAATACCCCCTCTCGCAGTTCTATTGCTGACGTATTGCAGTTTATTCAACTGCAATATGACTGCGTTACGACCGAGCAGCCGGCTTGCAGTTGGTGTGCGGTTGATAGCACTGCTCGACTGCACGGCAACTGCAAGTGGACTGCACAGTCGGTTTGCAGTTTTGATGCAGTTGATGTAACTGCATCAAAACTGCACTCAAACTGCCATTTTGCAGCTGGGTTGCAGTCAAACGCTGTCAGTCTGTACCGGCCCATACTTCCGGCTTCAAGATACAGTGTGTATTAAAGTGCATGTGCATCAAGCTTCAACTACATCACTCAGGACAAGATGTGTATCAAACTACTATTAGTTTTAAAAATGTTTCAAATAAACGAGTAAGGTTGACGTACGAGTGCTCGTCACTGTCCTAATAGTTGGCATCTTTAATCTAGAGATGACAGCAAGGTGTCGTCTATTGGGCATTAGTGTGTCGACCACTCGGACGTTTACCTTGCCGTATGTAAAAATGCGTGTCAACTGTTTTTTCTTTTATTTCATTTCAGTTTAGACTCCCATCGGTGGCCCTAAAGCCGATAATGGCATAATAGTCCCAAACACTGGAATTGTGGTCCCAATAATACTAGTTTTAACAGAACTAAAGTGAGATTCGAGAACAGTAAGTAACGTTACGATCCGGCGGCACAGGTTTTCCGTCGGAAGAACACTGGCGCGGGCGCCGATCCCTGGTCACGTATTCTCGCACGCGGTCGGCCGCGTCCTTAGCAAAGTCTGCGTGCGACATGTTCTCTTCATACGCTATCGCTATGAAGTCGTCGAACCACGGCAGGTGGATGCTCAGCCAGTCGCGTACCTCTGGCGATTTTCTATAAATAAATTATATATATAAATATGGATAAATATCACCAAACTTAAGAGAAGTCTCTTCGTTCCATTCTCCATACAAACGTAGTCCCGGTCACATTTGAAAACTAGGCAACAGAAATAGATGAAATTTTGTAATTATGGACAGACGTAATTATAATTATCTATACCTGTGGTTTTTCAGATTTTCATATAAATGTGTAATATCAGAATTATAGGTGCTCAAAAGTCGACAAAAACAAGACGCCAACTTTGCACGAGAATTACAGACTAATAAAAGATTTTTTACAAAAATCGAAAAAACCACAGGCATAGAAAATATTATGAATAGGTATCTTGATTGTAAAATATCATTGATTTCTGTGCTATACTTTTCGTATAACATTATTATGAGTACAACGAAACCCAAAATTCAACCGCCCAAATCTTGAAAAGCCTACAGCTATCTCGACGGACGTCGTTGTGGAAGGCATGGGGGGGGGGACGGCTGCGAGCGATAAAGACAGCAATATTCCAAACGAATACCTACCCCGGCCGCGCGGCCGGCAGGGAAACTTCTCTTAAGGTCTTTACGTGTAGGTGTAATGTACCGTATCATGTCATGACCGTAATAGGAACGTGTCGAACGGAATGTCAAACGCACACTGACACGCGGCGCGACTGCGAGTATTGCGGTCATGATATGATACGGTGTAATGTGTTGAGACCTTTATGCGGGACTACGTCGCAAATAAATATTTGCCAAACACTTTAAATGCGAAACTTTGTATTTGAGTCCGTGCGTACCTAAGTACTTATGCGCCCGTGCGTACATTATGTTTGTTACCCTTTCACCCTAAAACGGATGGACGGATTTGGATAAAATTGAGTATGTAAATAGCTATGGAAAAACACAAAGGCTATTTTTTATCCCTAGAGGATCGGGATACTTAAATTCTCTAAATTTCAACCACAAGGATTCTTAGACATTTAAATTTGGTGGAGATGTTTTTTAAGAAACGTTAATAAAGTCCCCGATACGATTTTTGGGAAAAAAATCAATAAATTTCAATCATCTGCTAAAGCTGACGGTTTCCGCGTGCGAAGCCACAGGTAAATGCTAGTTAACTTATAAAATGGCAAGAAATAAGGCCTCACAATTCAAGCAAAGGAAAAATTCAAAATTCCTGATCCGCAAAAAGTGTTTTTCGTCGTACTTACCTACCGTGCAATATAAACATTTTTCATGCTTAATTTTTTATTATGCCTACTGCATATGAAAAAATGACTTTCTGCCAAGTTTCTTGCGGCGCATTCTTCTTGGCAATGATGGTCTTTCCGAAAGCGCTGGTAGTTTAAAAAAACGACGTGTAAAAGTGCCCATTGCGGCCTATTTACTGAATAAATCATTTGAATTTTGAATTTTGAATTTTGCACTCCGTATAAATGCGACTCTATTATGGCCCCTCGTAATTGGCTATATTACTAGACATTGGAAAAAATATCACTAAATTCTTAACCGGTTTTTACGACGGAACTCGATCGGATGTAAAGTAAGCCAAGGTCGGTCGATGCTAGTTGAACTTGTGATGAACTATGTCATTAACGGCCTCTTAATTTTAATCAGCTGTGTGCTGCGTTCTGTGCTGTATCTTTATTTTGTGAATGTACTTATACATATCTAATGGACAAGGGCATTATGAATAATGACAAGCTAAACGTGGCCAAGTGATAAATATTGTC
This sequence comes from Choristoneura fumiferana, assembly GCF_025370935.1. Lineage (NCBI taxonomy): Eukaryota > Metazoa > Arthropoda > Insecta > Lepidoptera > Tortricidae > Choristoneura > Choristoneura fumiferana. The sequence continues at coordinate 9,046,506 of NC_133496.1, read as the reverse complement.
TAAACATAATTATTTATCACATTGTCCGGTCATTATGAATATTGCTACATGATCGTTCGGCAATTAAAACTGATTTTTGGGCAATTGAAGTCTGATTCATTCAATCGGAAAGTTAGGTGCGACGACGAGCGCAGCGAGGAAGAGCGTGTTAGGTTCAACTGTGATCAAAACAAGCGCGAAATAACTTACTTTACAGATTTTGATACATATATAATTATTAATTATAAAACGAAGAAAGGAGACATTAGCTATGCCCGACATTTTCATTATTTGAATAGTTATAGGTATTATCAAATTGCCACCTCGTATTGGTTAGTTTTCATGGTCCATAACATAACATATTCCAGGTGTACACGTGTAACAAACTCGCTACTGAAATCCCCAAGCAACCTGACAAAATTTACTTGACTTGACTTATGTGCCAAAGTGAACTTTCCAAAATTGCGGAATTTTCCATATAGGAAAATTTCGGAAGCTTCCCACAATTTTTCATAGGGATTGAAACTTTCCGTTTCTTAAATTTAAATTTCCGATAAGTACCTGTTGTATTTTTGACCTACGATGAGTTCTGTGACACTTGAAATTTTTCCGAATTACGCATACCTACTATGTTCGCAAAATATTTTTTAAAAATAATTTATATTTTGAAGCAAAATAATCAGAAAAACGTAAAACTGTAGTTTTTTAAAATATACAGCAATATCAGTCCATTAAATAAAATCCATCGAATACGATATAAAAATATATATTTTTATAAATGACGCAATATTATGTGAAACGAAACAGAGTAGTGAGGTGACACAGCATTATCGGCAATTGCCGCGGTTATATTCATGAACACTTTTGTAAAAGCGGCTATTTGGAACGCGGCCGCAGCTATCTTGTGGCCAGTGCTTGTCAGTATCACTGTCAGTACGAGTGCGTCTGCCTTGTATGCGAGTTGAGTTTCCGTTGCATTTTCTTAGCATTGTATTCTGTTATTGTTTATTTCTGTTATTATTATTGTTGACTTTTGTTACTGTTTCTTGTTATATTTGTTGTTATATTTGGCAAAATGCCGAAACGGTCTAAAGAGACTGTTTTGAACTCCCAGAGTTGGGAGTTTGTAATTCGTTTTAGGGATTATTTCGAGCGAGAACAAGAAAACGGTTTTCTGGTGGGCGGAAAACTGGAAAAATATGATATGATTTTAAATATGATGCAACTTCTTCGAAAATAGGCACTGATAACTCATAGAAAAATCGATAGTTCACTCGATAAATGGTACATCTCTAAAACTGTCAAACTCGAAACGTCACAGAACTCATCATAGGTGAAAAATGGGTCTCGGTCCCGATCCATACCGTCGTATGTCCTAAAGTCAAGAGCCATACCAATTTCGTCCTAAACGCTCTTGACATATCGTTCATTAGTCATAAAGATTATAAGCCATAATGTTTATTATGTCCTAAAAGTCATAAGCCATAATATTACATTACCTAATGCTCAAAATACGTAATTACTTTAGCCATAATATAACATGACCTAATGCCAAAATACCTAATTTGTTCTGTACTAATATTATAACACATAACATCTTATGTCCTAATGTAATGTTCGTCCTAATCTTCATTTGCCATAACGCTTTTTCTCTGAAACCGTACTTTTTTCAGAGTTGTTATAAAATAAACCTATCCTAACCTATACAGATCTACAGAATGACCACTTCAAAATTTCTGAAATATTTACGTTTTCAGAAAAAAAAAACCGTTATGTCAAATGATGATTAGGACAAACATTACATTAGGACATACGATATTATGGATCACGAATGGCACCCGAACTGCAACCTGACTCCCCAACGGAAACGAACTGCTACCAGAAAAGTAGGTTAGGTTAGGTTATAACTGCGTTCCCAATGCAAGCAAACTGCTAACAGAAAAGAAGGTTAGGTTAGGTTAGAACTGCGTCCCCAACAGAAACGAACTGCTACCAGAAAAGTATATTTTATGACAAATAGTGTTTAGGGTAAACGTCGTTACGGCAAGAGATCATTATGACCAAAGTTATTAGGGAAAATACAATTAGGACAAAAGACATTAGGGATTCCAATATAGACCCATGATTCAAAATCAAAATCAAAATCAAAATCATTTATTCAGTAAATAGGCCGCAATGGGCACTTTTACACGTCATTTTTTAAAACTACCAGCGCTTTCGGAAAGACCATCATTGCCAAGAAGAATGCGCCGCAAGAAACTTGGCAGAAAGTCATTTTTTCAACATAAAATAATTACAAATAAAATACTTAAAAACTACAGTATACAATGAAATAAAAGAAAATACAAAATAATAATAATTATGAATAATAATGATTATGGCATTATCTATTAGGATATATGACTATTAGGACATATGAACATTAGTACTACAGACGATAGTGCACATTAGTATTAGGACATACAAGGACTAGGGTAAAAAAAGTTATGGCACTTACATTAGGGAATACGTTGTTATGGCAAAAGATCATTATGACCCAAAATGATTCCAATATAGACCCGTGAAAAATATTATAATATGTTGTGAAAAGTTCCAGAAATATCCGAGAACTTTTCCAACTTTGGGGAAAATTTCCGCAACTTGCCCGTTTTTGTAAACACAATGTACACTATACCTACTGCTGTCAAGTGTCCTTGGCAGTAATTGTTGCTAATCTAAAGCGAAGCGACCAGTTGCCATTGAAACAAAAAGTTGAAGTGTTTTCGTATACATAGGTACTTACTTAGCATACACCGTAAACCATCCGGTGAAGACGGCAAGTGCCAGCGTCCCCCAGAGGAGCCGCAGATCCCGCGGCGGGGGCGGCGGCGGCGGCGGCGCGGGGCACGCCTCGCGCTCCCGCTGCGCGCGCGCCGACGTCTGGCATATGCTCGCCACGCGGAGCTCGACGGTTCTACATCGGTACTGGAAAGCAAATGCTTGGGAAGGGTGATATTTTTGTCAAAAAATCTCTTTTGTTTCTGATAGCTATCTTTCCATTCGCATTTTTTCCCACATGCTTTTTTCCCACTATGGCTTTTTTCTAGTCGCAATTTTTCCCAAATGTTTTTTTCCCGCTACGGTTTTTTACTGAGTCATTTTCAAAATCGCTTTATTCCCCAATTTTACTCGTCCCGTCTGCAAAATGTCACAGTAGCAAAATGTCCCGCCTGCAAAATTCTTGTTTAAATAAAGAAATTAGGTTCTCTCTCATGGATTGAAAGGTTTGAACATATTGAAACATTCTGCGGAAGGGACGTTTTGCGAACGGAACATTTTGCGAAAGGGACGTTTTGCGGACGGGACATTTTGAGAACGGGAAATTTTGCAGAGAGGTCGTTTTGAGAATGGGACAATTATAAAAGGGACATTTTGCGAAAGGGACAAAGGGACATTTTGCAAGTGGGACATTATGAGCCCTAACCGTATATGTCATCGGCATGTAGGCCAAAAACACTAGAAGTAGGAGCTGTGTCTGAGTCGATTCACATTCGGAAAAAACGCTACTGTGAAAATAAACTTCAGTAAAAACTATACCTACTTAGTGAGAAAAAATGCATTTGGGAAGAAATGCTAATGGAAAGATTGCTATCACGACAAAAAAAATTTCAAAATATCGCGATACTCAAATTACTTTATTTCCTTTGACTTGATTAGTTTTAGTTCTTAATAAACCAGGGAACCGACTTTTTGAAAACACCATTAGCGCCATCATCCCAGCCCGTATACTTCCCACGGCTGGGCGCTGGGCAAAGTCCTCTCAGAATGGGAGGTCTTGGGCCGTAGTTCCAACGCGGGCCCCGTGTGGATTGAGAACTTCACACATACCATTGAATGGCTTCGCAGGTTTGTGCAGGATTAATCGAGATGTTTTTCTTCACCATAAAGCACTTGGTAAATTTCAAATGTAATTTCCAACATGTATTTTGAAAAACTCAGATGTACGAGCCCGGGTTTGAACCCACGATGCTCTGCTTGAGAGGCCACAGGTCAAGCCACTAGGCCACCACGCCTTTTTTGTATGTGTACCTACCTAATTATGTAGGTACTTACTATTAGTAAGCAGCTACAACTTCTCATTTTGAGTCCGTTAAAAAAAACAGTCATCAAATTTTTAATGTTCATCCTAAGGCCGTAGTAACATATTTTTGAGTGGTTCGAATAGATACTTAATTTCGCACTTGACTATTGCGTAGGTACCTACGCTCGTATATTTTATGAAAAAGTAATTTCACTTTTCTAAAATGTACTTAGACGAACCTACAGTCACCAACAATATCAGACACAAAAAAGCGTGCATAAATATCTAATGTGACTATTTCAAGGGCCGGTAGGAAGTGTCAGATAATTTTGCACTCTCCTCTCCGCTATGGCAGATATTAATGCAGGTGACTGTACACGACCGTTTATATCTAACAAGTCGTTGCCCGCGGCAACATCAGAAACAGAGATTTTATTCATTTACAACATTCCATGAGAATACTCAAACATTACATCTTGGCCTTCGTTCGTTACGTTGCGTCGACGTCTACAAGCGGCCTATGCTAGAAGAAAAAACAAGATAAGTACTTTTTCAATAAAATACGATAGTAAAAGCAACACATTATAGCGACTCCTAGCGCCATCTAGTGACGACGACGGAATCCTGCATCACGGCGCTATCGAATCCGACGCTCTTCCTTCGGACTTCGGTCCCCAGGCATAACACCTGCGGGGCTACTCCGAAATTCTAAAAGCGAAGTTCGTGTCGTTCCGTCTTTCTGATGCTTACACAATATGAGAGTGAGAGAGACGGTACGATACGAACTTCGATTTTCGAATGTCGGAGTAGGCCCTCTGCCTGGAGTTTATTGTAGCCTCTCCTCCTCAACATTATTCACTACAGATGTAAGATGAGTACATACAAAAGTGAAGCCGTGGTGGCCGAGTGGTTTGACCTATGGCCTCTCAAGCAGAGGATCGTGGTTTCAAACCCTGGCTCGCACCTCTGAGTTTTTCGAAATTCAAGTGCGTAATTACATTTGAAATTTACCACGAGCTTTACGGTGAAGGAAAATATCGTAAGGAAACCTGCACAAACCTGCGAAGCAATTCAATACTGTGTGAAGTTCCCAATCCGCACTGGGCCCGCGTGGGAACTACTGCCCAAGCCCTCTCATTCTGAGGGGAGGCCTGTGCCCTGCAGTGGGACGTATATAGGCTGGAATGATGATGATGACATACAATTTATTTATTATACATCGTATTAATTAGCAAATACTCACCAAAACACTTCTAGAGTTGCATATCAACGGTGTGACTCGGAACATGTTTAACTGATTGAGAAAAGCCTAGAACTGTTAATTGGGTAGATATTGGTATAGAGAAAAAATATGCATTCTTGATAGTTTCAATTTTTTTTTTACAGCCATGCAGGCATTGACAGATCTGTCACATTTTAATTTCTTTCTTGTTGAGAAAGGAGTCAGTTATAATCTAATCACAGAGTTATAAAAGTAGATACAAGCGACACAAGCCAGAGTTACTTATCGAACCTTTTTGATTAAAATCATAAATCAAATCAAAAAAATCAAAATACTCAGGCCCTGTATTTCTACCAGATAACTAAAAAAACCGGCCAAGAGCGTGTCCAACACACCCAAGATAGGGTTCCGTAGTCATTATGAAAAAAATCAAGTGCCCCCCCCCCCTTATAAATATTTATTTTTGTAATTTAACTACAAAACTAAATAGCGGCTTTTACAAGACATCTGTACTCCAAATTTCATTGATATTATACATCATTTTGTAGTTTTCGAGTAAAAAGCCTGTAACATACCTACGGACGGACAGACAGACGGACTTGACGAAACTATAAGGGTTCCGTTTTTGCCTTTTTGGCTCCGGAACCCTAAAAACTATCAGAATCGTGGGCCATTTTTACAGAAAAGTAGGGTGACGGACCTATCCAGAGAAATGAGACGGTTGAAACGCTTGAGTAAAGACCCTTTACCGTTGCAGATTTTTCCAATATCACGAAAAAACGGTCAAATCAGTTGCGTAGAAGCATCCATGTGGTAATTAGTAGGCACCAAAATTAATCGGACTCCATATAACTTTCGGGCCGTTACAGACAGGCTAAAAAAAATAAGGACGAAGAAGAGGGGTTTATAAGTTTGACGCCAATGTCTGTCTGGCTGTGGCATCGTAGCTCTTAAACGGATGAACCGATTTCGATGCGGTTTACGTGAAAACGAGTTTCTTGTTCTAAGTGGTTCTTTCATTTAAATCGGTTTAGCTGTTTTTGAGATATTGAACTTTGGAATTACAATGCCAAGGGGGTTATCAACTTTCTTAAGTTGGTTAGGTTAGATTTGGTTGAAATAAAACAAGAAAATGAAATAAAAATCATTGTTTAATTTAAGTTACATACGATATTTTTCATATTTACATAAATTACTAAATTTAACGCGCCCCGTTTACCTTAAATAGTAGATAACGTTGCTATAACAAGGTTCACCGACTTAAATGCAGTTAAAAACAAAAAAAATGGTTTATAAATACATGAACGCACTATAATCCCCGCAGTAATTGTCGTGTTCAAATAAACACATCTGCGAACTCTTTTAGTGGCTACAAATGTTTATATCACTGCAGATTACAATAATATTGCTTGAAACCCAAAATGGTACAGAACTGTTCAACAATTTCGCACTTGAAACTTTCGGCTTTGCTAAATGTATTTTCTATAAATTCATTACAATTCAGGCTTCAAAAAATAAACAAAAGGCGATGGTAGCGAAAAAACTAGATATTTACCTACCTGCAATAGTGAACCGGCATAATTAACAATTCTCCTATTTTTCAGATCAAAAATAATCAACAAGTTAATGAAGAAAATTTGAACTGAATGTCGTAGTTTTGTTAAGGCCAGCTATTTTTAATTGTCATTTATTTAAATCAAATTCAAGTTAAGAGTGCAATGAACCGCTTTACTTTAATCTATAATTTGAATTGCATACTGTCTCACCCGTTTTTTAGGTTAGGTTAGGTTAAGTATCATGTTTCATTAATAGTTTCTTGGAAGTAGTATTTACTTCACAAGATACAATGTTCCATTTTGACTACAGTAGAAATGATACATGAATCTTTTCCCTAGTGAACCAACGTTAATGTGAGCACTAACTTGCGAACATTTATTAGCTCTTGTTCAGAAATAACCGCTATTTTTAAACAACCTTAAAACGCCTTTTCGACTTTCAAGTAACTGAAAAATTTATGATAATAAGTATTGTTAAGTTTAGAGTCCCTTTTCCAGGAGTTCGCTACAGACAATTAATTTTATTTCCTGTTAAAAAAAAGGCCTCTCGGACACTTTTTAAGCATAAAAATACAGTAACTAAAATGTTTACGTCAGTGAATTACAATTCAAGATATTAAAATGGAGAAGGCTTTCATACTGAAATTTTACAAATAAAAATTATTCATGACAAATATGTATAAGCCTCAACTCAATTCTGGTCATCGTTCTCGCAATTTCACTAATCTAATTAGTATAAATCGAGTTTGTAATTTGTTACAAATAAAAAAATCGTAGGCGTCAAGATCAGTTCAGCCGTGATCAACAGAGATCGGCAGCGGGGCGGCCCGCGAATCCATGCTTAAAAACGCTACCGGCACTTATGCACAAGTACATAGAACTTCAAACAACACAGACATATTTCCTCCGCTCCGCTTCCGTTTCTCTATGATTGAGTTTCGAACAGAAAGCTAATCAGCGTTCACATAATTTACAGATACAGCAGGCCCGATACTGAGGCGTGCGCCATGACAGCCTCGGCCGCCTGTTTGATCTCGAGGTGCGTACGCGCAGAGTCCAGCCAGGGCTTCGCCGCCGCCCGCGGGGCGCCCTGCAGCAGGTTCACGTAGCGAAGCGCCGCGGGGAGGTTGCCATGGTCCATGAAGAATCTATAGTCAGAACAAATCTAATTCAGCGTGAAAATTATTAACAAAATGAATGTTAGTCGAACCCTAAATAGTCTGAGCAAACTAATTTTAGGTTTTCAGTTATTTAGCACGAATATATATGTAATTTTGCACGAATATATATGTAAACCGTGGTGTGTAAAGCCGTGGTGGCCTAGTGGTTTGACCCAACGCCTCTCAAGCAGAGGGTCGTGGGTTCAAACCCCGGCTCGCACCTCTGAGTTTTTCGAAATTCATGTGCGGAGTTACATTTGAAATTTACCACGAGCTTTGCGGTGAAGGAAAACATCGTGAGGAAACCTGCACAAACCTGCGAAGCAATTCAATGGTGTGTGTGAAGTTCCCAATCCGCACTGGGCCCGCGTGGGAACTATGGCCCAAACCCTCTCATTCTGAGGGGAGGCCTGTGCCCTGCAGTGGGACGTATATAGGCTGGGATGATGATGATGATATATGTAAACCTATGCCGACAAAATGTGTTTTTTTTTCTCATCCAACCTTGTAGTGTGGGGTATCGTTGGATAGGTCTTTTTAAATTATTAGGGGGTTGCTAAGACGATTTTTCGATTCAGTGATTTGTTTGCAAAATATTCAACTTTAAAGTGCAAATTTTCATTAAAATCGAGCGTCCCCCCCCCCTCTAAAATCTAAACCGGTCGGAAAATTTTGAAAAAAATCTGGATGGTAGCAAGTATATCAAACTTACAAGGAAAACTGTAACGGTTAAGTCAAAAGCAGCCTAAGGTATAAAATATACCTAAACTTGGAATATTCCGTACAAAATACGAAATCCTTAGAAAAAGATTACTTAATTACCGCGGCAACCGCGGTAGGCATATTAGGGCCGTGACCCTGCATATTTTATGTTAATGAATATTTATTAACGTTACCTTGCCCTCTGGATGATGTCAAACGTGTCTAAACTGGTGAAGTCTGTGGGAAGGTTGTCCAACTCGTCCTTTGGTATCTCCGCTAGCTGAAAAGAAGATTTTGCATTAATCATTGCAACAAGAGAGCAATTTTTCTATTATACCTTGTATAACTATTGCTAACGTCGCCACAATTTCGCTAGATAATACTGAAGTAAATAAAGCTTGCTCTGTTATATTCTGAGTCAGATTTTCTGACAGTTTTAGTCCAATATCCTACATTTTACGTGCAGCATTAGTTAGTTAGTTTAGTAGACCAGCACTAATATCTCACCCGACTCTACTTCTAGAGCCGATAGGACGTGTCAGATATTTTTAAACGCTGCGCTGTGGCCGATATTAACGCAGATGTCTGTACATATGTTATGTACAAATAAACATACCACGACAATTTCAAACAAATTCAAATAGTTGTAACTGTTTTGAGGAAAGAATTTTATAGAAATCGATCTGTCGAGATCTTATTATCGAAAAAAAAAAATATTTTATGTATCCAGCCAACACACGTAGGTGTGTACTGTACAGTCAAACCATTTGATTTCTGAGCCAACGTCGAAGGTTCTCACAGTAAGTTAACTGACGGTTAAATGTGATGCCGTCGCCGTCTATTCGAACAAAACAAATAGAGACGGCATCACATTTAACCGTCAATTAACAATAATCAATGGATGGTGAAACAGCCCCTAAGTGTCATAATAAAATCCCTTACAGTTTTAAACTTTCGTGATTTTCACTCATAGTCAAAATACCACGCACAGGACTTATCACGCTAACACACACGAGTAATATTTGGTATGCAAATGTAGTTTGGGTGACAATGCAAGTACAGTCACAAAAGTACAGTCAGTAAAAAAGCTTGTATTAAAATTAAATTTTTATGGTTAGGTTATTTTTTGAATATGGAACGTCGACTTATATATACGAACACGTTTGTCTGTTACTTATTCACGCTTAAACCGCTGAACCGACTTAGATGAAATTTGCTATGGAGATAGTGTGAAACCCTGGAAAGGGCATAGGAAAGTTTTTTACCCGCAAAATGGCATTGGCCCGCAAAATTGCGCGTCGATAGCGATAAACAATTTTTTAACCAACGACTAACTTAATTGACCTGACTATTCATTTGCACAGATGTTCTACAACAAAAATAACAAAATAAAATACAATACGAAATAGTTTATTTTACAGAAAACAGAATGACTGACTGAGTGACTTGGCCAGCTGCGAGTGCGGTTGACAGTAAAAATTGACAAATGAGGAGACAAATACAAATACAAGAAAATAAAAGAGAACATACTATAACAAAACATGTAGTATGTGTGTGTGTGTGTGTGTGTGTGTGTGTGTGTGTGTGTGTGTGTGTGTGTGTGTGTGTGTGTGTGTGTGTGTGTGTCTGTGTGTGTGTGTGTGTGTGTGTGTGTGTGTGTGTGTGTGTGTGTGTGTGTGTGTGTGTGTGTGTGCGTTGTGTGTGCACGCATTCAACTGCCAGAAGTAATAAATAACGCGAGCGTAACCGCGGGTAAACGTTATTTGTACTTAAAACAATAAATCATGCCGTCTCCATCGTGCGTAAGATACATTTAGGTAATAACTTGAAATCATTAGCATACAAAACAAACGACAAAAACAAATAAGGGCATGTTCAGGGAAATGACGACAGCTAAATTAGAAAAGACAAAGGTCATGGCAAAAAGTATTTATAAAATCGTTCAAGTGCGAGTCGGACTCGTACATGAAGGGTTCCGTAACTCCGTACAATGTTTTAAAAACAGTTCAGCAATAAGTTTTTGTTAAAAATTCTAGTACACGTTTTTTTGCTGACTTTACTTTTTGCCCCTAGTTACCATACTATAGGGTCACTCGCGTGGTCGGCTGTCACTTTGACCGCCTAGTAACGCTTAACAACGCCTAGCAACCGTAAAACGCTGAAAAAAAAACTCATGACGGTCGTCCCCTTTCATTTACCCTAATTTTTTCTGGTAATAAATATAGCCTATGGCACTTCGGGATAATTTAGCATTCTAATGATGAAAGAATTTTAGAAAGCGGCCTAGTAGTTTTTGAGTTTATTCGTAACAAACATCCAAAAATTTAAATATTTTTTATAATATTATGTAGCACTAGCTTTTACTCGCAGCTTCGCACGCGTAAACTATTCGATCTCTAGGTGTGCCTATAAAATTTGAGGTTTGCCCTCGATTACCCTAGGATCCCATCATCAGATCTTGACTTGGTGACAACAGGACCACCCCAGAAGAATACCCTTTAGATTAAAATAAAAATTTTCGGTCCACAATTGACTGAGTAATCGGTGAACATACATAAAAAAAAAACAGAACATAAAACCTCCTCCTTTTTTGAAGTCGGTTAAAAATATATATATATTTCCTGAAGCTATTTCCACACAAAAAATAAGGCTCAGGATGACTTCGTCCACAATCCTATTTCGTTACCTTCTTAAATCGTCCACAGTGCCATGTCGTCAGCCTACAATTCCTAAATCGTCACCTTCCTAACTCGTCCACTTTCTGATATCGTCCATATCCCATTTTGTCTACATTCCTATTTCGACCACAGTGCCAACTCGTCCACTTTCTTTTATAGACCACAGTACTTGGTCAGCAGTGCCAACTCGTCCACGTTTACCAGACGTTGTCTCACAGAGATGGTCAATTTAAGCGTTTAAATAGCAAAATATCCCGAGAGAGTAATTTGGAAAGCCCTTTTCAATAATCATTTATAGAGATTTATATTAGTCTGGATAATGAACGATGCAATAATGTTGACGAGCTGGCACCGTGGTCTTAATTTGAATGTTGACGTGTTAGCACTGTATTCGAAAAAAGACTGTTGACGAGTTGGTATTGTGGCCCACGTAAGAAAGCGGACAAGATAGGAAAGTGACGATGTAGGAATGTTGGCGAATCAGAACAGTAGACTATATGAGAATGAGGACGATTTAAGAAGGTGACAAAATGGGACTGTGGACGAAGTCATCCCGAGCCAAAAATAAGCAATATTGTGATTAAATATACACAAAACCTTGTGGTAAAGTTGATAAAAAGTCAGATAATCTTTGTTGTTGGATCCAATAGAAAGTTACGATGTAGTTCGTGACGTTTTCCTGACGTCAAGAAATTTTGGATGTTTTATGCAGTTTATGCTTTATGATCTCGTTCTTAGAGTTAAAAATGCCATGATCCCAACCAACTCTGTTGGGACTATGCCATGATAATTTGTTTCAGTTCATAAATCTATTTACCCGACTGCCCAAAAAGAAGATAATTTTGTAAATATCATCTCATTGTAATACAAATACAAATACAAATATGTTATTCATATAACATTGTACACGGTAATTATTATTTAAATATACAATAGGATATACTAGGACATATAAACGTGTGCCTGAACTAGGATTCCCTGTTTCAGGCTAGTCTAGGCTAGGTAATAGTCACGAATTAACGTTTTCTTTCTTTCTAGAAGATGCTTGACACTTTTATCAATTTGGCTGCCTAAGGAACCCTAGAACCAGCGATAAAATACAATGGACTCGGCGTTATGTCGTCTTGGAAGTTGAAAACAAAGCGTTGATCTTTGCTTGCCATTCGCTGTGAACGTCACGGCATGACGTTAATAGTCAAATACAGTTAAAAATCATAATGACTTCTGAACTTAGTATAGTTGATCATGATCAAGTTTTTATAACAGTTTTACACATCTTCATCATCATCATATCAGCCATAGGACGTCCACTGTTGGACATAGGCCTTCCCCATAGACAAATCCCTTACCATTTTTAAAGACCTCCTAAAGGCTCACCGTGGCATTATGCTGAGTGGGGACCTATTTAGCGTCATGTATGTCTTTATCTGTTCTATGTTTGTTTCTATGTTTATTATATGGTGTTAAATAAATGTATTTTCTTTCTTTCTTTCTCACTATTTGTCACTAAGTTAATCCCCAGTCTTTGATCCTTCTCTATTCTGTTTTTTTTTTAATATTGTTTCTTAAATTTCCTTTTTAAATTCCTTTTCTCACATGCGGCCTTTTGATATTTTGTATGAAGTACATGTTGTTTATAAGTATTATATTTAATGTTAATGTATTTGTTTCTATATAATTTATATTGTATTTTTGTATTGTTTTCAATATTTATTGTCTATTAATTCTACCTCTCTTAAAAAGAAGTTGACTCAAGAGGCTCTGTATAATATTAAAGACTATTTTGATATAAAATTTTAATCAGAAATAAATATTGTATAGAAATGGACATATCTGCCAATTAAATTAATGTTATTATTTTTATATTTTACAATTTTAATTATTATTTGACATCAAATTAAGATTAGGTACATATTTCGTTTAATTCTATGCCAATTTTGTAATTTAAATTTATTTTTTCCCTTTGTTAACTGTAGGTTTTTTTTTTTAATACTCATATGTAAGACTTGTTCTAGTGCACCCGCGACTTTAACCAGGTCATCCGTCCATCTCGTTGGTGGACGTCCTACGCTACGCTTGCCGATCCGCGGTCTCCACTCGAGAACCTTTCGGCCCCAACGACCATCTGTTCTCCGTGCTATATGGCCTGCCCATTGCCACTTCAACGAGCAAATTAATTCACTTGGCTATGTCGGTGACCCTTGTTTTTCTACGTATCTCCTCATTTCTGATTCAATCCCTTAGAGAAACCCCATACACATACAATACATACACATATATATACTATACTATATACTATATATACTATACCTATATTTTACATATACAATATCAAAATAAACGCAATATGGTTTATTAATCTATTGAATCAGGCGTTACTTTGCGAAGGTCTATATCAATCATCATCATCCCAGCCTATATACGTCCCACTCACTGCTGGGCACACTGTGCACAGGCCTCATCTCAGGATAAGTGGGCTTGGGCCGTAGTTCCCACGCGGGCCCAGTGCAGATTGGGATCTTCACACACGCCATTGAATTGCTTCGCAGGTTGTGCAGGTTTCCTCACGATGTTTTCCTTCACCGTAAAGCTCGTGGTAAATTTCAAATGTATCATATCAATGAACTAAAAGAATTTCTTTGCTCACCCGCGACCGTATTGTTATGAGGTCGGGAGCTGGTCTCGTGTGAGCAAAGAAATGAGGGCTATCGCGAATGAATTCGCCGCTAGAGGCGCTAGTGTAGCGTGAGGTCTCCGAAATGTCAAATCTCATAGTTTTTGGGTGAGCTACGCGGGTTTATTTATAATTAGATTTTTTTGTGAATATTTTGCATTACCTGAAATTTATTATGGCAATTATGCGTTACGGGGCAATGAATGTCTGTGTTTTGAGACAGTTTTGTCTTTTGGAAACTTTTGTCCTCCCTTTTTTTCGAACAAAACGGGACTAAGCAACACTGTGGTTGCTGGATATTTTTATGGTACGTTTTTAAGGTGTTTTAAATATGATTTTAATCTAAACTTGGTTTTAACGCCCGTAATAACAGACTCTGAAAGCCACACTTAAAAACCTCACGCAACAGTGCGCCATCTAGTGAGACAAAAAACGATAGCCCTCATTCTTTTAGTTCATACTGATATGGTTTATTGTCGCTATGACTCGTTAAAAATAGGCCTTGATATTTTAAGACATGCAGCTGACAATGAACAAGGAAATTTTATTAGCATTAGCACAGTTTTCTAGTGTGTCCCATACTTTTGGATACTTTGGCTGCTACACTACCAGAGGTACGCGGTACTAATGTCGGCTTGAATGTTACCAAGTATTTGGCGACGTGCGTGCTCCGGTATATTTGTACACGATGAATGCCTAACAATTTGACCGCTTTGACTGTCACTGTTTATGACTATTTTGTATGTTTCCAAGTATTTGGTGATCTTGACTGCTACGTACTATATGACGCTGACTGTATGCCAGGGCGGACAGGATAAAAATGGTCAAAATTGGTGTGGCGTTATTTATGCATAGCAACCAAAGTATTTCAATAATACTCGCTGCGCCGCCGCCGCTAGTCGCGCCTAGTGGTTACAGTTACCTCTCATTCAGAGAGGAGGCCTGTACCCGGCAGTGACACGTATATAGGCGGGGATGATGATGATGATGATGATGATGATGAGAAGTTACCTTCGGGAAGAGGAGTTTGGACTGCAACCACGAGAGGAAATAGATGGGCAGGCCGGCGCCACTCCGCCCCACCAGGGCCACCTTCATCGCGGTTTGTTCCATCTAGAAAACAAATATTATCATGAACAGGTCGAAAACGTATTCAAAAAAAAAAGAGGAGATATAGGTGGTGCCACGAGAGTTGAAGTGAATGCACACACACAGGTACATGAAGAACTGTTTGCATAAAAGGAGTATGACTTTCTGCCAAGTTTCTTGCGGCGCATTCTTCTTGGCAATGATGGTCTTTCCGAAAGCGCTGGTAGTTTAAAAAAATTACGTGTAAAAGTGCCCATTGCGGCCTATTTACTGAATAAATCATTTGAATTTTGAATTTTGAATTATGAGCGAAATGAATGAGTGAATGTCAAAATTTCACCGTCATTACAGGATATGTTCTTATGTGCATCTCCTTAACACTGGTGGCACTATCTATATCATAAGTAAAAGTTTGTACTGAAACCAGTGCAGTGTCACCGGAAATTCGTGATTTTGTACTCGTGGCGGTTTACTAATGTTTCGGCGAATAACGTTTGGCAACCTGTTTCATTTCGCAACTTTTCATTTCCCAACTGTTTAATATTTCTGAAACTCAACCTAACCTAATCCAAAGGGTTCTACACGATGGCCCTGATCCTGATCCTAAAATGTTTACAGTTTTAGAGTTTGCGAAATGAAAAGTTGCAATTATTGGCCGTAGCTTCTACTCGAAATAAGTAATAACTTTTGAACCGGTAACATAACTAGAACAGTACGATGAAATTTTAATGTACAGGTACGAGTATGTAAATTAAAATTGCATGCTTACAATCTACTGTTAACAAAAAAAAAAATATTGAGCTCTCCTCATTCGTCTCTAAAAAATTGGACTGTACAATGAACTTTACACAACACGGCTAATTACAGAACATGGCTGCATAACTACCGGATGCTACTGTAAACCAAATGCTCATTTGAACTTATTTCATGATCAACGTATCTCGTTGGTACGACATTTCCCCTTGTTTATTTTTTCTGTGGCTCATTCTACGCAATCCAAGCACCTCTCTGCGATATCGTACTTACCGCATCAAACTTCTCCCGCAACGTTTTTTCGGTGGCGATACCCTTTTCGCGCACCTCTTGAGGGATACCTTTAAGCACCGTTTGCACTAACTTGTCGTCTTTACCTGTTACAATGGAAATAATCATAAATAAATAATAAAATAAAATAATAAATAAAACTTCGGGCCAATAACATTTCGTGTTATTCATTCTTCGGAGTTACAAAAAACGGATATAAAAAATCTATATTTTGAAATTCGGAAAAATAAATTTCGTGTTTTTGAGTAATCGGAATTATATGTCTTAGAAATTCTGAAAATCGGAATTAGCAAATTCGGAATAAATTCAGAATCTTCGTGTTCTCGATAAGTTAACTGAAATTCTACTAATATTATAAATCCGAAAGTTTGCGAGTATGTGTGTGTATGTTTGTTACTTCTCCACGCTAAAACGGCTGTACGGATATGGATGAAGTTTGATATATAGATAGTTGGACATCTGGAATAACATACTAGGCACAGGCTACTTTTTTATCCCGATATTCACACGGGATCGGGATAAAATATTGAAATTTCAACAACCTAATTTAAAATTTCATGTTTATATTCGAGTCCAGAATTAGGTGAACTAGATTGACAGCTGAAAATGTTACCAGACATACCAACAAAAAATAGTCATAGTAATATGTCGATATACACTTGTGTAGACGCGGAATGAAAATGTGTGTCACTTTTGTGCTTTATTTCCATAGTTTTAGGCCTAAAAATGACATAAAAGATAACACAATTGAAACTAAATCAACAATATAAAAAAAAAAGCACAACAACGGGAGATAGTTCCCAGCAAACCGATGGTAATTGTCGAATGACATATCGTCACTACTTTAAAAAAAAACTCTTATTTCAAAGTAGATAATTTTTCTGAGTGGATCTTATGAGCATTACGTCAAGGTTAAATTTTGTTGACATATTGATTTTAGATACGAGATTTTTTCAAAGTAGTGACGATATATGTCGTCAACAAAACAAAATGCCGAACGCCGTCCTTGCCGATGTTCAACAGGTTTTTTCCAAATCTCTTTTTCTTCGCCTCCCTCCCTTCTTCTCGTTTTTTCAAATAAAAGATTTATTTTATTATTATTTCGTATTGAGTTTTTTTTTATATCGATATAAAGTTTTTTTATATCGATATTACAGCACTGGTGAAACTGTGGCAACATTTGTGTGCAATGAACTGAAGTTGTATTACCTAATTCTTTACTCGAGTATAATCCTATGAAATTGGCACGGTTATTTTACCTGTATGCAACGTTAACGAGATCCACACACAATTTTTGAGGGTATAGGGAGTTTAGTAAAATGCCGAAATTTCAATTCAACTGATGGATTTAACTATTTAAGAGTGAGAAGCCGCGGGTAAACATTGCTCAAGAAGAAGACAGTGTCGTAGGTCCGTGCGGGGTGCGGAGATCGGGGTGCGGGGTGTGGGTTGCGGGGTGTGGGGTGTGGAGTGTGGAGTGCGGGGTGGCTGTGTGGGCTGCGGGATGGGAGATGGGGGTACATTCGAGTTCATAAACTTGTGAGCAACAATTTTATCAAAAACATCTGAACACGACTCCATTGTTAACGGCATAGAAGCGTGTTCAGATATTTTTGATCAAAATTTGCTCACAAGTTTATGAACTCGACTGTACGTGGTGCGAGGTGGGCGTGTGGGGTGCAGGGTGCGGGATGCGGGGTGAGGGTGGGGGTACGCACCGGCCTTCTCCAGCGCCTTGATCTCGTTGGCGACGTTAGCGCGCGTGTCGGCGCGGCGAGTGGCCGCCAGCAGCGCCTCGGCCGCCGCCCACAGCGACTGCGAGCGCCGCGCCTCCGCCTCCGCCGCCGCCCGCTCTGCAATATACATGTAATTGTTAGAAAAATACGACGGCACTATTACCAATAGCGAGCGCAGCGAGGGCTCCAAAGTACGCCGTCCGAGGAAAACACCATTTTGCTGCGAAGTCATACACTCTACTTTTTGTCTCCCCCTATGAGAATATATGTATAGATTGATATTTTCCCCAGAATTTAGTTGATAATAGTTTTTTTTTTGCATAAGTGTTACTCTGAGGATGAACTCTAATTGAGTTCGAAACGCGTCAGCGTATAGTGATAGTGGTGATAGTTGGGTTTGTATAATTTGTGTGTTCTTGAAGTATGGAGGTGAACGAGCTACATAAACACACAGCGTCGCAGCAGGTGTGCAAAGTAATTGTTTATGGGTAATAATCAATCAAGGGGCAAAATCTCGAAATAACAACCACTGGCCTTAAAGTCATGGAATTTGGTATGTAGGTAGCTGGACGTCTGGAATAAAACATAGGCTACTTTTTATTCCGATATTCCCACAGGATAGGAATAAAATCTTCAAATTTCAACCGCTGAGATTAGAATCATGAAATTTTGTACAGTTGTTCTTAACACAACCTCAATGAAGATCACGATATAAATTTTGGGATTTCCCAGGGGAATTTCGTTAAACCCCGGAACTTCAATTGTAACTACCAGATTTAATAGTTTACGCGCGCGAAGCCGCGGGTAAACTCAAGTTATTCAATAAATTTTTAATAACACATCATGCTCGCGTGACTCACGTTTGAGCGTCTGTTCGATGGCTTGTAGCTTCCCGGCCATGGCTGCGAGCTCTCGCTTGAACTCGACGCGTTCCTTCTCTATCTGCTCGGACACCTGGCGATTGTACCGTGCCATCACCTGGACACAAAAAACAAGGCCTTTACAGTTTTACCATTTAACGTCTTTACCCATTACAAGTGGTATTTTGCAGGTGGTAGGACCTTGTGCAAAGTCCGCCCGGATTGCTACCACCATCTTGCTCGTTAATCCTGCCGTGAAGCAACAGTGCTTGCACTGTTGTGTTTCGGCGTGGAGAGTAAGACAGCCAGTGAAATTACTAGCACTTGAGGTATCCCATCTTAGGCCTCTAGGTTGGCAACGCATCTGCAATACCCCTGGAATACACCAGAGGTGTGCTTGTGTGAGTTGCTTACCTCTTGTTCCTTCCTGTTAAGTGCCGCCTGCATGACCTCTTGTTGTATTTCGAACTGTTTCTTGAGCTGCTCTTTTAGGACTTTGGCTGCCTCTGCTTGAATTTCCAGAGTCTACGAAAAAAAGACAGTATAAAATTATTATTTCTATTAAAAAAAAAACAGGACGACTCTGAACCCGCGACTTTAACCCGGTCATCCGTCCATCTCGTTGGTGGACGTCCTACGCTGCGCTTGCCGATCCGCGGTCTCCACTCGAGAACTTTTCGGCCCCAACGGCCATCTGCCCTTCGTGCTATATGGCCTGCCCGTTGCCACTTGAACGAGCGAATTCGCTGCGCCGGGTAGGAGATATCCTTGATATAATTATTTTTTATTTTTGATACAAATTATTATTAACTAGGTAGCTTTTGCGAGGCGTTAGGAAGGTGGATTCAGCTCCGGCCTTGGGGTAGAACAAGTGGAACGATCGCAGTAGGCGCCAGATGGCAAGGGGCGCCATTTTCCAGTTTCCAGTGCTTAAAATTTTATGGCATGGCGCCTTTCGAGAGGCGTTGAAGCGGTGTACAGTCAGCATCAAAAGTAGCGGATCACTTTTATACTCTGTCGCATTGACACATTGACAATCTTGCATAGCCTTTAGTACGTGGCTGTAAAACGACAAAGTACGAAAGTGTACAGCTACTTTTGATGCTGACTGTACACAATCTCACTCTACCTTGATCAAGGGCCGGCGCTGGGTGGGTTCAAAATAAAAACTTTGAAGTGCGAATTGGACTCTTAACACCTAATGTCCCATATTACCGTACAACTGTACTGTACTGTGTACTGTGTGGATATGATGAAGCAAAAACGCCTAAAAATTTAGATTTTTGGACAGAGACCTTTTTTAATCCATACTTTACTTTTACTTACTACGGTTTCACAAATACTACTTTGACACAGATGGACACACAGACATTTGTTTCGCAAAACAAGAACCACACCGTAGCTAATATTATCTATTACCTTCATATTGAATTCCTTGTCCTTTTGGAGCTGTTCTTTTTTAATCATGTCTTCGACTTTTGCTTCGATTATCTTCTTTTCGTCGTGACCTGCGATTCAAAGTTTTTTATTAATACGTATACAAAGTGTCCGGAATAACAACGTAGGAACTTCAGGAAGGGATACACTGGAGAATTCGGAAGAGTGGCGTCCGGAAACAATGATGTAGAAACTTTAGGAGGTGATACACTGGAGCATTCGGAAGAGTGGCGTCCGGAAACAACGACGTAGAAACTTTAGGAGGTGATACACTGGAGCATTCGGAAGAGTGGCGTCCGGAAACAACGACGTAGAAACTTTAGGAGGTGATACACTGGAGAATTCGGAAGAGTGGCGTCCGGAAACAACGACGTAGAAACTTTAGGAGGTGATACACTGGAGCATTCGGAAGAGTAGCGTCCGGAATAACGACGCAGGAACTTTAGGAGGAGATACACTGGAGCATTCGGAAGAGTAGCGTCCGGAATAACGACGTATGAACTTTAGGAGGTGATACACTGGAGCATTCGGAAGAGTAGCGTCCGGAAACAACGACGTAGGAACTTTAGGAGGTGATACACTGGAGCATTCGGAAGAGTGGCGTCCGGAAACAACGACGTAAAAACTTTAGGAGGTGATACACTGGAGCATTCGGAAGAGTGGCGTCCGGAAACAACGACGTAGAAACTTTAGGAGGTGATACACTGGAGCATTCGGATAGAGTAGCGTCCGGAATAACGACGCAGGAACTTTAGGAGGATACACTGGAGCATTCGGAAGAGTAGCGTCCGGAATAACGACGTAGGAACTTTAGGAGGTGATACACTGGAGCCTTCGGAAGAGTAGCGTCCGGAATAACGACGTAGGAACTTTAGGTGATACACCGGCGCATTAAGAAGAGTAGTGTCTGAAATAACCACGTAGGATTTTTAGGAGGTGATACACTGGCGCATTTGGAAGGGTAGTGTCCGACTTCAGAATAACGACAAAGAACTTCAGAAGGTGACACTTGAGTATAAGGAAGAGACTGAATTGTTAGAAATACAACGAACAAGGAAAGGTTCCGGTAGAGATCAGTTTTAGACAAAAAAAAATAGAATCGATTACGAAACGACCATCTCTGATTTTGATTTACAATTTTATCTTAATTTTCATACATCCTTGTGATGGAACACTCACATTCGATAGCTCGGTTCATTTTCAATTCCCTCACTGTTTGCAGTTCTGCTATTTCTTTTTGCAGGTACGCCACCTACAAAAAACCATCAAGTTGTATTTGTTATTCATATAGTACTTACTTATACAGGGTGTCTCTACTGACCATGGGGCTTTAAATTCAAGGTTCGATTCCAATCACAAAACTAAGCTACTTTTTTTTGTAACATTTTCAAAAACTAAAATTTAGATCGTTTATTGTTCCTCAAAGTTTAATTGTAAAATCATTGTATCGAACATGGCGGTGTTATCGCTGTCCTTGGTACGGGGGCCTTGAAATAATTTTTGACATTTATTTGACACCTCTAAGACCCATTGAAAATAACATTTAATTTGTATGAAAAAAAATAACAGAGTGTTCATATAGGACACGGCAGACCCTCATTTTTAGTGCCAAGATAAAGTTATAAGCAAAATTTCTAAAATATGCTATTTTTTCTGTACTAAAAGTCAAACTTGTTGACGTACACGTCTCATCTACGTTATTGTTATGACATGACATGCAATCGATAATAAGCTGTGTGGTGGTAGACCACACGTTTGGCCGATGGTACCTGTCTCAGGGTATAAAGCAGCAGCAGGTCGGTGTCGCCGCGGATGTTCAGCTTGCGGCTACTGAGGTCAATGCCCGGGAACAGCATCTCCAACTCGCGCTTGTACGTTTTGCGGGCGTGGTCCACCTGCCACAAACAAATAACATAGTTTTCTCAAAAATGTCCGTTAAAAGTTGACATTATTTTTTACATATCAGAAGGTGAAGTGCATAGTTTATGGTCAGCGAAAAATTAAAAAGTTAAAAAGATTGCAGGCGCGCTAGCTCGACAATAATGTATTAGCGCGCCTGCAATCAGTCACATATATATTTTTAAGTTAAAAAGGCCATGGAAATGTTGGCACAAGTCGTATACAGCCAAGTCTAATGGCCGGTATCAGATATTTTGTTGGAACTCCGGACTTTTTCTATTGGGTCTGAAATAGCTTGTGGTGTTTTCAGTGGAAAAATACACCTGCAGTTTACTTTATTTATTAATATTTTGAGAAAAAGTTTATTCTATTTCAGAATTATTCACCATTTTTGAGAAAAGCTTTATATTAGTCTCGGCTGGAATAGCAATTGCTGGCTTCGTATTAGTTAAACGGACTCGCAAGCTCGTCCATGCATACTCAGCCAGCAATTGCCTACTTCCAGGCCACGACAATAATCTACAAATAGACATCTCATCACAAGAACTCATATGAAATTTAACAACCTAAAATACGTAAACAATAGCAAGGACCTAGCGCAGGGATGGGGAAATAGCGGACCGCGGCCAAGTCCGGATCGCGACAAGATTTAATCCGGCCCGCGATCAAACCCGTCATCTAAGTTAAATCGGCCCGCGATAAACAATATTAAAATATTTCATATATCTTGCGAGCAAGTATTTTCTTCAATAAATCTTCGCAAAAAAAATATTAAGGAACAGGATGTCTGACCATCACCTCGAGTGTGTTTTAAGAGTTACTTCAAGTAACTTGGAGCCTAATTTTGACGCTTTAATGAATGAACAGTCAAAATTTCATCTTTCACACCGACCCAGCACTTCAAAACGATAAATTTATATATATAAATACCTACAAGTCTTATTTTTGTTGTTACTTGTTTAGAATGAAAATTAATTAGGCCCGCGGAAATTTTGTAATTATTGTATATGGCCCATCTCTAAATCTATTTCCCCGTCCCTGACCTAGTGTCTCTTCTCTGGCCCTTAAAGCGCTCGGTTGTTTTAATGCGATAAGCGCTGCACTAAACGCAATGCGTTTGTCGCACATCAATTTTTATATCAGATAATGTATGCGCTTGCCGCTGCGCGCACCGCGTAAGAAAGAAAGAAAAAAAAAGAAAGAAAAATAATTTATTAACGGTCCCAAAAGTACCACCACCAAACACATAAAAAACCAATAATATATTAACTGAAAATAAACTGAATATAGATGCACAGAAAAACCAGAAAAATAAGACCAGCACTGGGAATCGAACCTAGGTCCTCGCATTCAGTGCCGCGTGCTATACCGCTACGCCACTGCTGGACAACGGTACAGACACGAATTTCCCCTATGCACCTAGCTTGTTTCTTATTTAGCCACTTAAGCAGTGACGCTAGCGACATCTATACCGTGGCCCTCATCGAGAAACTTTCGGCATTCCATTGGAACTAACCGCTCACCCGGACAAGAGATGTCGTTATTAATCAATCAAATGAAGATTGGTTGTGGAACTAGGGTAAATCGTCAATTATTGGCCACCTTATAATAAAAATGAATTATATTTAAGGTGACCAGAATTCATTTTAGTGTAAGGTGGCCAGTTATTGAAGGTGGCCAGTTGTTGAAGGGTGGCCAGTAATCGACACCTTATACAAAAAAATATCTCTGTTTATAGACATATAGAATTCATTTTTAGTGTAAGGTGCCCAGTTATTGAAAATTGGCCAGTAATTGACACTTTATACAAAAAATAAACTCTGTTTATGGGTGACTAGAATTAATTTTTAGTGAAAGGTGCCCAGTTATTCAAGATTGGCCAGTAATTGACACTTTATACTAAAAATTAAGTCTGTTTATCCTCCTAACGCCCAAAGTCCTTTATAAAGTACTTTTCAGTAATTTGACATTGAACTCTCTCATAAGTGACATAAAGTTCATAAAACAAAAATTAGACTTGGGCGTTAGGACTTAGGAGGATTTTGGTGACTAGAATTCATTTTAGTGTAAGGTGGCCAATAATTTGTCGATTTACTCTATTAGTAGGATTAACAAGATAGAACGGCACCTTGTTCCAATACTTGTCGCTGAGCACGGCCTTTTCCTTCTCGGCCTTATAGGTGGCCTCGGCAGCGTTGAGGTCCTCGCGGAACTGCTTGATGTACCGCTTAGTCGCCGCCACGCTCTCGGGGGGCGCCTGCACTCCCGCCTTGATCATGCGGTCCAGGGTCTCTGGAAGGGCAACCCATGGCATAGCAGTGACGTCGAGCGAACATTATCTACACCGTGTTATTTTGGATTGTCGTTAACTTTAAAAGTCTCTATCCACTACACCGTATCATACCATGAACGAAATAGGAACGTATCAGACACGGAATGTAACGCGACACGGACTACAACAAGGCAACGGCGTCATACCCATAAGAAACGAATCGGCACCGTATGGTACAGTCAAGTGCAAAAATATGTATCTATTCGAACCACTCAAAAATATGTTACCGCGGCCTTATTACGTCAGAATAAGAGTCGGTGGTACATATTTTTGAAACGTTGAATAAGTTCGTAATTTTACACTTGACTGACCATACAGGTCACTAGAGACCTTACTGTTTAACTCCACAGTTGTCAAAGAACTGATGATATGAGTATACGTTAATACTTAGTGTTTCGATGTGCAGATGAATGTAAGCTTACCCCTGTCGGTCTGGACAGCTGCCGTTTCCTGCTACTCCTGACTGCTATTTTATAACTTACAACTAGATTGCCTTAGAGACACGATACACTGATACACCGTGGACGAACGTATTGACATACATAGGCTTTCAGATTTAAGGTCCATCACACATTCCGTTGACTTCTACACGACCTAGTGCTTAATATCAGACCTGCTTTGTTACATTTTGCTCTATCAATTTATCAAAAAAAACCTTGTGTGAATTGATCCTAAAGTATAAAAGCTTAGCGCATAGAGCCTTAGTCCTTAGCCTTTTCGGTCGCTCGTTCTGAGCCCCCTGCATCGCCTAAAGTATAAAAGCTTGAAGTAGTAACTCACCGATAGCGCATAGAGCCTTAGCCGCGGCCTCCTTAGCCTTAGCTTCGGTGATGTTTCGCTCATTCTGAGCCCCCTGCATCGCCGTAAAGTATAAAAGCTTGAAGTAGTAACTCACCGATAGCGCATCGAGCCTTAGCCGCGGCCTCCTTAGCCTTAGCTTCGGTGGTGTTCCGCTCGTTCTGAGCCCCCTGCATCGCATTAAAGTCCTTGCGATCCAAATCGTCGATCGAGCTCTCCACTATCTATTAATTATAAGAAAAATCATCACTCTGTGTCCATCCACTTGGATAATATTAAAGAAATGAAGCAACGGACGAAAGGTTATTAATATTTTAGGCTAGCTTTCTTCAATATATGCGAGCGCGAACGGTAGCTAATGAAACATGCCCAAATAATAAAAATACACTAACTATTCTGCTACATATAAATTATATACTTTTCTAAACTTATGTGTAAAATAATTTGGAGTTTACCACGAGCTTAAAGGTCGCAGCTCATTAGAGCCACCCGGCACCCGACCAGCACCGCCTCGACTTTCGGCGTCCACCCGTTGTCGACAGCCCATGACCATACAAATCCATATAAAGAATACTAACAGCTCGCGGCGAGGCGGTGTTGATCGGGCGCCGGGTGGATCTAATGAGCTGTGACCTTTACGGTGAAGGAAAACATCGTGAGGGTGCACAAACCTGCGAAGCAATTCAATGGTATGTGTGGAGTTACCAATCCGCACTAGGCCCGTGTGGGAACTACACGCCCCCAAGCCCTCTCAATATGACGATGCCTATGCCCAACAAGGGGATGATGATAATATTGATGGTGAAAATCACGATGATGATAAATGATGGTGATGATGATGATGATGACTGACCCTGAAGAGCGCCGTGTTATAGCGCTCGCAGTGCTTCGTAGCGGCTTTGAAGCCGTCGACAGCGCCCCGCGTGTTTTCATGCATGTCGTGCTCCAACTCCACCATGTCTTTTGTGATCTTGATCACGGGAGGTGCCTCGGGCACGCATTTGTCGGTTTGGATCAACGTTACTATAATAAACAAAGAAATGTTAGTAAAATAACTAGTATGTATGTATATAGACAGAAACAAATACAATGTCAGGGTGTTCACTACAAATCCTAAAAAAATTCTGACTTTTCCCTGGCCACATTTCTAAGTTTCCCTGACCAATCATGTACATTACAAAGCATTATACATTTAAATGTTTTTTTTTTTACTGCCCGAGATACTAAGCTAGACCCGATGATGGGAATTCACAGCACACCAAACATGCTCACTTTTTCGTTTACTGCTTTTATGGTGCCACTCTTTAATACGTAGCCTGGAACGACTGGTGTCAAAATATCGAGCTAAGTTTTGGGAAATCACATCACGATTGGTATCTCAAAATGCATAATTTTCTTGGTGAACTTTATATAACCCTTATTTCAAGAGTAAATTTTGTTGACGTATTTATGGATTTGAGATATACGAGATTTTTTTCAAAGTTGTGATTACCTACTGTATGTGAGTGAAATAGATACTTTTTGTAAGAGTTGACCTAGCAAGATAAATAAGATAATATAAAAAACATTGGCTTGGCACACAGAAATTTAATTTAATTTCTCTAAATGCAGATTCATCGGAAAAGTTAATTTTGGAACAGTCATCTTTTCAAGATTATCACAAAGCTACTCAACCTAGTAAACTGTGGTAAGCGGTATGAAATAAATCTAAGTATAATAGGGCTTTGTAGATTTTTACCTGGAGTCTCGATCTCAGGCGTCCCAATTTTGATTTCTTCCTTGTACAGCGGTTCGAAAGACGGCGGCGGCACTGTTCCACACAGGTTAGTGCAATGAAAATATGAAATGTTAAAAAACCGGTATTAATCGGAAATTACAAAAGCCTCACTTAGACGATGCAAGAACTTGCATGAGAGTTGAGTTACATTGCAGACTGTTGAGAGACAATTAAGGTGATTTTCCACC
Source organism: Choristoneura fumiferana (assembly GCF_025370935.1). Lineage (NCBI taxonomy): Eukaryota > Metazoa > Arthropoda > Insecta > Lepidoptera > Tortricidae > Choristoneura > Choristoneura fumiferana. The sequence goes on along the minus strand of NC_133496.1, from coordinate 9,019,315 downwards.
GGCGAGACGAGACGAGGCGAGATGAGAATTGAAATTTGTATGCATTCTTGCGCGCCCGCCGCGAGCCGCCGCGGGACGCCGTACGAACTTCGATTCTCGTCTCGTCTCGTCTCGCCTCGCCAGTAAAAATCACCTTTAACTCAGTTGATCACAGAAAACATGCAAATTCTCGCGTTGTCTAAATGGGGCTTAACCTAGCTAGACTAAGCAACCCTACTTTAGCGCAAATACAATTTGTACTTGCTATAAAGTAGGATGAGAGGTAGGTGGAAATATTACCTACTCATAGAAAGAGATGGTAAAAGCGGAACCTAATCAATTCCTTTGGTTGCCGACATAGTGACCATTTTTATCCTTATAACTGAAGATTATGTAATTTAAAAAAATCTAAAATGATTTAATGCTTTTATTTGATGCTTAACGACTGTGGCAAACGAATTTAATATATATATACTAAGTTGTGTAGAGTGGCCATTTTATTAAAGCAAACAGGAGTGAAAAAAGCAGGAGTTTGAATGCAACACCACACAATCAGTGTACACAAGCTTTGCTAAAATTGTCATCACTATTGTCATGTAAAAATTTAAGCAACATAGCGGGAATCAAGTAATTTAAGGTGATACACCATTGCTGAGTTGTGTAGAATTGACTTCAGTTATCCAAAATCACAGTGTATTTATGATTCTATTTACAATCTGGGATAATTAAGGTTTTTGTTGGTTTGGTTGTTGTAGAATACGTACATGGATATTTTTTGGGTGCAAAAAACTCCTTAGCATCCTCCTCCAGGTTTTGCTCGGGTTTTGTTTGAAATTCCATTGGACTAACTCCTTCCTATAAAAAAATATTTATGTTGTTTTTAACATAAAGAATAACTCTTTACCCAACAGTGGGAAAATTTAATAGACTAACAAGACAACATGTAACACAATCCTCAAACTCCTCTTCCCTAGTACTTGGTAATACAAACAGAATTAGAATCATCAGCGATTGACATTTCCTGCCGTTTTTAATTTCTTCACAATAACATGCTTTAAAGATTTGAAGAAGACAGATTTGGATAAAATTTGGAGCTGGATCTGTCTCCAGACAAGTGATATCCTGAGTTAACATGTTGACAAATTTAAAATAGGTCCACAGCTTTGCATGCACATGGAGGAAATAGTAAATAAATTTGAAAATAGTATTGTGGGAATAGTCAGAGATATTCAATCAGCTGGTAATAAATACACAAAGTTGTACCTTTCCAAACAAAAAGTGGCTCATAATAGTAGTGACTTTGTTGAACTGGTTTACAGTGAACTTCCAGTAAGTTGTGTTCTCCTGGTACACCAGTGCTATGAAGTCATTGAATGCAGGAGCATTACTTTCGATCCAGTTGCGGGCATCTGGGCTATTTCTGTAACAGTCACACACACATGTGTATAATAAAGTAGTATACATATAAGGTGTTTTAGTATTGAGTTAGTTTTGACAAAACAACCTTTCTTTTTCCGAATAGGGTATTATTCTATTTATTCCGTGAAATACATTATCAGAAAAAGTTTCACACTTACTTTTTCTTTTGTCAATCAGTCAAAAAATTACAATAAAGACAAAGTGTGTGAAATTTCTGGTGTTGCATGGCGTGACAACACGCGGATCTTTAACTTTGGCTATTATCTTATATTTTAACAAGGCTTTAGTACACTAAATGTGACTATGCCAGCCTCATGGGGAGCCTCAGATACATGTTACATTCTCCCTTGTGCCGAAACCTAGTCTCTTCTTCTGAAAGTGGTTAATTCAGAATCACATTTACACTTCCATTCAACAGATCCATCCCATCCAGATACCTGTTTCTGGTGTCCTTAGCTTTAGTTTAAACTTACTTTGCATAAACAACTGCAGCCCCAGTTAACAATGTGGCACCGAGGGCTCCATATAGCATTCTTCTGCTTTTTGGAGGGCCATCGTTGCGTGGGGGGCACCGGTCTGGGTTGAAGTGAGCGCCGGTTGCATGGCGATGTGGTGTTCGCATCAGAATAAGGGCTGCACATGATCCATCTAGTTGTTTTCGTACCTAAAATAAAAAAATGTGTTTTTTTGTAGATTTCTAAAAACTAAAATAATCAATAACTAACAAAATATTCTCCAGTTATAAAAATTTAGGCAAAATAGCAAACTATTGAAACTTCAAATTATTTATTACCTATCATTCTATTTTTTCATACACAATCCTTGTTTCTCACATGTTTTGTGTTTTTGTATTTAAATTGTTCAGTGCAAATACAATCAGTTTGATCTCCGAAATAATATTATTTTTAACTTTTGCCAATTCAAATTAACTGGTTCTTTAAGAGTATAAAATTTAATCTATATGCCGTATTCACTATCATGTGTCTTTGAACTGGTGTTCTTGGATCGCCGTCCAGTGACATCACAGTCGCGGTCGGTGCAGGTAAAGTAAGGTTATTTACGAAATTGACGTTTATCATTGTTATGTAAGCTACAACAACACCAAGGTTAAACTATACAATACTGATACGTTGAATATATGCAATTTTTTAATTAATAATTAACAAATCACACTGAATAGTCGACATAATCGTCAAGACACAGGCAAAACAAACCTTCAAAGATCAATAAAATATTCTAGTTTTATGATTGAGAAAGAAGTTAATAACAGTTTTCTAGGCGGCAGACTATTAAATACACATAATTACGTACCAAAACCAACTTTGCGTTGTTTATATGGCTCGTAAATTTATACATTTTCGGCTTGAATCTCTTGCACAGGAGCTGTCAGTGTCAAAACCAGAGACTAAAGAGTTCAGGACATTGACTATAAACTTAACGTCGGATAGGGAGTGACCAAATAGTTACTATTTACCGGTTTATAAAACTTTCTGAAACAATAATAAACTGTTTGATTTTTTAAAGTTCAACAATATTTTTGACGAAGAAATTGTTGAATTGAGAAATACCTTGTAATAATAAAAAATATTCAACGACTGCTTCCCCAAAAAACTAGAATCTAATCTAATCTAATTTTATTTGTCAATTCCATAGACAAAACGTACTTACATGTAGGGTTGGCTTAAAAGTCTCGTTACCAAGCCATAAACTACAAAAAAAACATAGGTGGTCTTGTCATGTCACTGTCACTGTCAATTTGACAGTAATTTAATTTCTTGAATGTGAATGAGGAAAATGGCAAACAAATAGCTACACCGAACACAATTTCCGTGAAAAAACAAAGATGCTTCGCACTGCTATTACTGGTATTAAGCAAAACTTACATTTTAAACACTTATAATAAAGCAATAAATTATCTTTGATTTTGATTTATGTTAATGTAGGTTGACGGTTTGTTTGAGGTTATTTCTTCTTTTTTCAGCTGTCCGTTGTATACGGCCCCTTGCATTAAAGCAATGCAAAGCTGCCAGGACGATTGTAAAAGAAGTCCGAAGTTTTACTACTCTACACCAGCAAGTCAAAAGCTATAGCTCTTCTACATTAATGCCAAATATGTCTTTGGTAAACAACCCACAAATACTGAATATGTCTAAAAATATAACTGTTCCTGTTAGAACAGTAACAAAGTTCAGTCTTAAAAAAGGTAAAAGGAAGACAGTCAAAGCCGTTATAAGAAGATTTTTCAGATTGCACTGGGGCATCTGGATCAGGCCTATGGTTGGAAGGTCCAAGAAGCTGTGGAAGAAATCTCCGCCACAGAAGAGGCGTTTGCGGCAGCATGTCTTTACTAATGCGACCCAAACAACATTACTTGATAAAATGGTGACCAAATGCTGGAAGAAACCTAAATATTATGTAAATGACCCATACTCACCATACCACACAAGGGAAGAATTCCATGTAACTAGAAAACATCCAGAAGCAAAAAATTGAACACATTGCCAGTGGCAATTTAGTTAAAAAATAAATAATGTAGTTGGAACCATTTGTCTATAATAATTGATTAAGGTTAGATATGATTTTGTGAAGTTGAATAAATGAGTAGAATCTGGAATACTGTTTCATAGTTAGTGAGTGCCCCTTTTTTTTTAATTTGCATGTTCTGGAATTTCGCAATTAACATTTCAGTGACTTCATGGTACCTAATCTGATTGAACTGAAATTTCACATACTTATGTATGGTGACGGTGACATTACAATAATCTGGGTAGTGAAATTTTGGTGGTTTGTCTAAGATTATCTCTGCAAGGACAGTACTCTTCAAGTGCTGACCTGCATGGGCTTGAAACTTGGCACAAATAATTATAGATTGGATGACAAAGTCAATGCATCCAATCAAAAGTACAGTCAGTAGGTAAAGCTTGTATTTGTTAAAAATTTACTTATTACAGAAAGTAATTAATTCACTAGTATCCTTAGAGTAACTTGGGCTTCCTAACGGAAGGAAGGAACCTTCCGTAGGAAGCCCGTGTTGCTCTAAGCTAGTACCTAACTGGAAGGAAGGTTTAGCGGATTCTTCCATAATGTCTTTAGAAATCTCGTTTGAGTTACTAACATTGCTTTTTCGTATCTTCATGAACATTAATTATGCAATGGGTATAGGTTTAATTTCTTTCAGAAGTCGTAGATCAACACCAAGTGGATAGATTCATTAATATTTTTTGCTGGTCGAACAACAAGAAAATGACATGGACGTGAAACGAAACGCATATGTCATCTTGGCATCTATCACCAATGTCATGTAACAGGCACGTTTGAAAATCTACTTTTTGAGTAATACGTTTTCCTGATATGAATGAAAATTATAAATTTGCAGTAAGATGAAATGAATTTTAAGTTGAACTTCTCCTTATATCATCCTTATATTGAAAAAATACGTTCTCATTGCAAAAATATACTTATTACTTGATGAAACGGTATCCAACCAAATTTTTCATGTAGAGTTAGAGTTGCGTTCGAAAACTATAATATTTTAATTGCAAAGAAGAGGCAAAAATGGATGAGGATTGTTTTTTATTGTTTTTCTTATCACTGTAAACAAAATAAAGCAATATCTGGGAGGACACAGTTGTCTTTTATATTTTCTGTAGTCGTGGCCACAAATATATTGCGCAATAGTACCTATTACTGTTTACGTAATTTCAATTTTGAATGCCGACCTTGACCATGGCTGGAGCCGCTATGATTGCCCGAAACACTTTGTTTGTGTCACGGAGCACGTTATCTTGTATAAAAGGCTACCTTTCGCCAAAAAATACTTTCAATAGGTCTGTGTCTTTAGCCGGATTCAGATATTTGTCAGCTTCCCCCGCTTTAAACATGAAATTAGTTCAATATTCTCACAAAGGTAACTCCGCGATTTGCGTGGGGTTCCTAGAAGGAGATAACGTTGTTGAAATTCATAAAGTGGACTCCTCTTTACCCAAGACGCTGCTGGATATATTGAAGAATGGCGATATTGATAAAGTTAAAAAGTAAGTTATTATTTATAATACCAAACCATCACTTTAGATTTCATATCATGTCACTGTAGGTATGTTTGACTAGTATATCAAGTAGAATGGGTTATCGTCTGCTGTCTTGCCCTGCAAACTTTTTAAAGCAGTCTTTCCCAAAGTGGGCTATTATATATCGGAAATAACGAGAGAAATTGGGAAGCTCACGCGTTTACATTGTGTATTAAGGGGCGGTACATGTTACCTGATAAAACCAGACTGAAGAAATGTGAGGGTACCCTGTTTTTTCAATACCTACACCTACACTACATGCCTTTCCAGCAGGATAAGTAGTTCACCAACAATAAGTTCTTGGCAATCACTGATTTTAATGCCCCCTTGCGGGCGCTGGAAGCCTAGAGGCGGTAAGGGCCCCAGAAAAGTCTTCAGCCTTGGTGCCTTTATCAGGCGAGATATAATATGTTATTGAGGTTTTTAGGGTGAAAAAAATAGGGGGCGATACAAAATAACTGATTTTCAAAGTGGGCTTAGACAAAATAAGTTTGGGAACCTTTTATTTTTTTTTTTTTATTTGACTGGATGGCAAACGAGCAAGTGGGTCTCCTGATGGTAAGAGATCACCACCGCCCATAAACATCTGCAACACCTCAAGTGCCAGTAATTTCACCGGCTGTCTTACTCTCCACGCTGAAACACAACAGTGCAAGCACTGCTGTTTCACGGCAGGATTAGCGAGCAAGATGGTGGTAGCAATCCGGGCGGACCTTGCACAAGGTCCTACCACCTGCAATGACACCTGACAGCAGCAAAGTATACATGTGTCTGACCGGTTAATAAAGGTTTTTCTAAACGGCGGTTGTATTTTAGTAGCGAATGTAAGTGTTCTAGCAATAAATAACTTTGAACTAATATTGAAATGTAACTTAAATTAAAAGTTTACATAAAAGGTCAAAGCATGCCCTGTGCCTTAATTACAATTTTTTTAATAATATTTTTTAACAATTATCCTCATTTATTTGGAATAACAATGAAGTGCTTTAGAGCCCTAGATGGATACTAATCTTAATAGTTTTCTAATAGTCCTTTTTGTCTGTTTACAGATTAAAGGCAACAAAAGATGCTATGATCCCTCTCTCGAGTGTCGACCTTCAAGCTCCTATCACTGGCATGGACAAAGTACTTTGTATCGGACTCAATTACAAGGACCACTGCGAGGAGCAGAAATTGACTCCGCCGCCCGTCCCCATGATCTTCAGCAAGTTCTCCAGTTGTGTGGTTGGGCCCAGTGAAGCTGTCAAATTAAGGAGCGCAACAAAGGTATGTTTTTCTACTATTTAATAAAATAATAAACACACCAAATACCAAATTTCATCATCATTTGAGATGTTTCTGAGATTCTATATATAATTATAAGGCAACAAAAGATGCTCTGATGCTCTGCAAGATATATATATATAATTGCTCGTTTAATCTGTCATCTCCCAGGATAACAGGATCAAAGGAATTTGGGCACAAATTTGTGCCTCTGAGAGAGGACAGGTTAAAGGTATTAGATAAAATCGGGTTGAAAATCAACCGATATAGTATGATATGTAATATAATAATATAAATATAATGTATAAATATCTTCATAATGATAAGAGTAATCTTACCGCAAAAGCGACACAGCTGAGTGGCAGCCATTTTGGCTGGTAGGAATAGGCGTGCATGTGTATATTAAGATTATTAAGTCAGTGTTTATGTATGTGTATCTATTTTATCAGCCAATAAACCATGCTTATTCTTAAAAGTTGATTGGTAGAGATCCCAGAACAGACGTTTTCAACCGGTGTTCCGCGATTGCCGCGAAGTATACGCTGCATTGAAATCATAAATAGCTATTTTAATGATGAGCTGATGAAACAGTACGAAAACAACAGACGCGTGGGGTGTGCGATTAATAACTTTTCATCACACTTGCTCGTCAATGATGTTGTTCCATGCCTCTATACTAAAGGACAATGGCCTCAATTGTTCCCGCGGGAATTATGGATTTACATTAGTTTTCCTCCACAAGGGAGTTATGACTTTAGTTTTAAAAAATTTGCAGGTTGCAGGTACGTCATTTCGTGTTTGCATACAAATTGAGATTTTAACGCGAACGCGATCGAGACGTATTTTGTAACCGAAAACTTACACTAATGGCACTGTGCCCTATACAGTCATAACCGTTTATAACAACATTGAAGGGACAGCAATATTTGGTCGTTACACACGGTTAGTCACGGTTGGTCGTTATAACCAGCAGTACTTTGGTATAGAAGATCGTGTTGAGATTTTTTTGCTAGTTATAACCGATATGTCTTATAACTGGTGACACAAACGGGTTTGACTGTATCTTAACCCGGATTTTTAATCCCATGGAAAAAAATATAATAATAATATTATAGGAACACTTGACACCAATTGAACTAGTCCCAAACTGCAAAGCTGGTACCTACTATGGATACTAGGCAACGGATAAACATACTTATATAGATTAATACATACTTAAATACATATTAAACATTCAAGACCCGAGAACAAACATTCGTATTATTCATACAAATATCTGCCCCGGCCGGGAATCGACCCCGGAACCTCAAGCTTCGTAGTCAGGTTCTCTAACCACTTGGCCATCCGGTCGTCTAACAAAGTAGGTATAATGTAAACAAAGGTGTTGCCGTTGTCAAAAAACATTTGCAGAATTCAAGATATTTTATTCTTTCCAAATTTGCCAGAAATCGACTTCCTATTAAAAAACTGTATCTATTTCTTAATCAAGATAAAATATTTTAATTTACTTTGGCATTTACACTTTGCTATATTAAGTTACAAAGAGAGTACTGTTTTCGTATGCATAATTTATTTCTTGTCCTGGCATTACACCCGGGTTTTTAAGCTGTAGGCCGCTGGACGCGAGACGTCACTCAATGCTCTAACATTCGAGACTGAATTCGTAATCGTTTTCCAGTGACTTTTGTTCTGTTATTTTTTTACTGTCGACATTGTTGTTATATTTTGATTGTAGTTCAGTTGTTCATTGTTACGTTTTCCATTGTTTTTCGTTTATTTTTTACCCGACTGCCCGAAGGAGGATTATATATGAAAGGGTGGACTCCGGTCCAAGTACTTCTCAGTCAAAAGACGACTTATAAGTTGTCTCTCGTAAAAACGACTTTATCGAAAATAGAAAAAAATATGGTAACAACAGAACTTTATATAATATTTCTAGTGGGCCCATACCTTGAAATCTCCTGAAAAGTCACTTTGACAATCACGAAACTTTGTGTAGGTACATTTTTTTCCGTGGGGATTAAAAATCCGGATTTTATTGTTTCCTTGTCCTTCTATCCTCATATAGGCGAATTAACGCCTGGTCGCATTCTTCATAGCGCAGTCACGGGCAAGTCTAGATTAGATGACGCCATCGCTGAAATAATACCTATTTAGGTACTCTTACATCCCATAGTTAAAGTGAGAAAAGTTCAACTTCAACTTTTTTGTTTTTGGCAACCGGTCGCTTTAGGTTAGCAACCACTACTGCCAATGACTCCTGACAGCAGCAAAAGTGTATGTTGTGTTTGACCAGTTTTTAAAAAAACATTTTCTAAACATTGGGTGCTGAGAAGTGCTTGTTGCGTACCTAAAATAGACATACACAGACATTGAGACAGTACAAAACATTAAGACGGTACAAAACATTAAGATAGTCAAAACACGTAGTAGGTAGGTAGGTACACAATAAAGAGTTTACATACATACATACATACATTTGAGACAATACAGGTTGGATCCAAGGGAGAGACAAAAGCGAAAAAAAGCGTCTAAAGTTTAATTTTTTCTTTTGTGATGTATTTAATCATTAAGGTCAGGATTTTTTTGTTAGAGAGAAAAGTTTTTCCATGTCAAAGTCTTTATGACATTGGCATAAGATTGATTTTGACTTGGCCTGGGTAAAAACTTTTTTCACTACATCTATACTTACAATATTATAGATATGCAAAAGTTTGTGAATATGTCTGTATGTTTGTTACTTCTTCAGTTAGCTGGACGTCTGGCTGGAATAACACATAGCGTAATCGCTAAAGCTGAAATCGAGTTTAGCTCGACATGTTTCGGGCTAATCCGTAATCCTTCTGGGAGCAACACGACTCGGCGGCTGCTGCAACAAGCGCACTGCGCGCCACCGACCTGCTAGCGCGACTACCCGACGAAATTAATACCGACGCACAACTACCCGCGTTTTCATCGTCATTTTTGTTATAATTGTCAAAAGTAGGGTAGCACACAACACTAACAACATCCCTCTGTAGAGGCACATCCCGGTTAAAGAAGAAAGGTTACGCGGATAAACTCGATTTCAGACGTGAATTATCCGTTTTGTTATATCATTTAAAATGAGTAAGTCTCACAGTACCTATGTACTCGTAGTTTCATGTTCAAAATATTCAGCCTCTTAAGTAATACCTCCATACCTTCTTTGCACACGCAAACACCTACTAACTTGTTTGGGTCAGAATTCCTATGTGATTCACAGGGTTCAATCCCGACACCAATTGAGGTCAATTATTGAAGTAAATTGAGCTTGTAATTCATATCGTGCGTAGGTGCGCTGAGGCAGCTTGAAAATGGCTTATTCAGGTCGCATTTTTCTGCAGGACATAGTTTTAGGAAGCAATAAAATTTTGTCTTGTTAAATGCGACACTTAGAAATGACTCGAGAAATTAGTATGGCGTCATTCATTTGGACGCTTTTGTGGTGTAACGTTTATTAAATAACAAATCAACTGTTATTTCATTACTATAGGAAGTGCAAATTGTTCAGTGAATAAAGTCGTTTCACATATTGGAGTAATCGCTATCCACTAGACTCTAGTGACTAGAGCGACCAGAGGCCGTATTGCCTAACGTTTCAGACGCTCGCAATCTCAATCAAGTGACAAATTTCGCATACAAAAACTGTCATTTGTTTTTTTTATTCGACTGGATGGCAAACGAGCAAGTGGGTCTCCTGATGGTAAGAGATCACCACCGCCCATAAACATCTGCAACACCAGGGGTATTGCAGATGCGTTGCCTAGAGGCCTAAGATGGGATCCCTCAATTGCCAGTAATTTCACCGGCAGTCTTACTCTCCACGCCGAAACACAACAGTGCAAGCACTGCTTCACCGCAGGATTAGCGAGCAAGATGGTGGTAGCAATCCGGGCGGACCTCGCACAAGGTCCTACCACCTGCAAATTGCGATGCGATTGCGATCGCGAGCGTTATAAACCCTAGGCAATACGGCCTCTGGTAGACTGTATCTGATAGATCAGGACAGGAGGTTCCCAAACGGTTCGCCGCGGCACCATGGGCCACCAAGTACCCAAGAGCGCCGCGTGGTACTCCTGTTGCCCCAGAAACTTAGGCAATCTGGTGGGTCTTCTTCCAAAGCCGGCTTGGCGAATGTGTGCTAACCTTGAAGTGCGCTGCAAACTGAAAAAGTTTGGGAACCCCTGTGATAAAACCTAGTAGAGAATTACTATGAAGCTTGAGGGGGCACCCCTTCTGTCCTCGGGCAGTGCAGATAACCTACTTATTTGTGACGAATATCAATACAAATTTATGTCCTGGTGTGTATAGGTATTTAGGTATGCATTTATAAACGTTATTACATTTTATCCGTTGCCCCGTTGCAAAGGCGTGACCAAATTTTTAATCAAAAGTTCTGATAAAAACTTTTACCTGAGTTCTTATTGTCTAACGCACTCGGAATCACAATCGCTTTCATCACTTCTTCCTATCAAACGGTATAGCACAGTGGTGGGCAAACTTTCTTCAAGGGGGGCCAGAAAGTTACAGATAGGTATTTTAGAGGAGGGCCAGGATTACACCATTCTATTATATACTTTTTGTGTTTTTGCCAAATAACGAAATTATATTATAATCGCGGGCCATATAGGTAGGTACTATTCACTTCGAAAGAACGTCGGCGGGCCGGATTAAATCCCTTCGCGGGCCGTACTTTGCCCACCACTGGTAGCATGAGGGTAGGAAGAGAAGGTGAATGCAATCGTGAGAGTCCAGGCGTTTAGGCGAGTTTAGACTTGCAAGAACAATCGTGCAAGTTGCATTACATTGCGGCGCTCGATTGACCACTAGTTCCACTACAAACTCGTTGGCTTTACGGCCACGCACGATTTTTCTTGCAAGTCTAAACTCGGCTTTAGACAGTACGTCCTCTGGTTTCACTTATATCGCTAACCATCCGTTGGAATATTCCCGAACAATTTCAAGTCTCCTACCTACGACTCCTTGTCGATAAACAAGTGAATTGTGTATTTCCTTCTTACCTATTTGGTAGCAAGTAGCTAATATGATTGTTATTGTTGCAGAAAGTAGACTGGGAAGTGGAGCTGACAGTGGTGATCGGCAAGAAAGCTAGCAACGTGAAGGCTAAGGACGCTTTCGATTATGTCTTAGGATATACGGTAGCCCAGGACATCAGTGCCAGGGACTGGCAGAAGGAGAAGAATGGAGGGCAGTTCCTGCTTGGTAAGGTGGGTATCAACAATAAGCAGTGGGCGGACGACGAATGCCATTTACGTGAAAATAATGTCGAACAATATACGTAATATAGATATGACTACAATTGGTTTAAAAAAAAATTGAGAAATAGTTGGATAATTTTGTTGTTGTAGTAAATAATCGGTTTTTTTTCTATATTACACATTTTCAGTGCATTCCTTTTATAGTTCACTATCCACTTATGTAGGGGAAAATTACCTCTTTACATCTTACCTTTTTTGTTTTTCCTTTTGTACAATAAAGAGTATAAACGAACAAACAAACAAACATCTACAGATGTAAGTGGTACGTATTTGTAAAGTGATATTTCACCATTATTAGGAAGATTATCACCATCACTCAAATTTCTATACATTTTTACACAAAAATATTAATCGAAGTTTAATAAGTCTTATCCATCTTATGCTTTCGTCACCATACTGCATCCATCGTCCGCCCTTTAGCAATAAGGTAGTACACGGTCACACCAGAGCATTATTAGCCACTTGCCAGATTCATAATTTACACTATTGCGTTAGTTATCTATCACTGAATCCCCTTTAGGCGATCGTACATACTCGTAGTACAGCCGCCAGCACCAATAACTGACCCAACAAAGCGTCTATAGATTATCTGATACGTACAACTTTATTTCTAGGGCCATAGGGCAGTGGAGCTTGTCGATTGGCAGTCTCATCGTTTTTCCGTTCTTCGACAGTTATGGCCAGCCCTCTGGCATCCCAAAAGCTGAGGTCCCCAGCTTGTCAGTTCTGTGTGCTATATCTTTGTTTTTCTGTCGTATAAAGGCCATCTTTTTTTATTCGACTGGATGGCAAACGAGCAAGTGGGTCTTGAAATTGACTGCATCACAGGTGAGTATATAGGACACAGTCCACAATCAAAATCATCAGTAAGGTTAGAACACTAATCTGTTACGATTCCGACCTTACGACCTTTTCATTTGTCCAATATAAAGTAATACAAATTGTAAAGGTCAGCTATATGAAATGGAAGGTTAATTCAATCTCACCCAGCCGTCCTGGACTGCTTCTTGGTAGCTTAACTACCACGTGGCGGTGTATTTAAGTATTAATTTCAGGCCAAGAAAGTTGTTATACACGTCTAGACTGTTGGGATGCATGGATGCGCAAGAGTAAGAAAGCATACCACCGTTACACTGGTTTCTGATTAATGACTTACTTGCTGTTACCTGAGACTTTGTCTGCACGGAATTCGTTTGTAGTTATCCTGCGGAAAATCTGTCCCTGTCCGGGATTACACCCCCGACACGACGACGGGAGACTTTATGGTTCTCCAAAAAGCTGGACGTTCTCATTATTAGAGACATTGGAGGGAGTTGGGCCTCCGGATCACCCACTCAATTCAATGTGGTGTTTGGGGGAGGCCTCAATGAAGCAGTGGGCGTATTTCGACTGACGATAATGATGATGATTATAAACTTCTGAGGTAAAAACTAGCCATTTTTGAAAACTAGCATGGCAACGGTCCAAACGGTCTGATTATGCAGTTAAGATCTCATCTAGAGTTTAATCTCAACATCTTACACTTGATTTTCCATCAAACATGTCTATCTTATCAAAGATTAAATTGTTTTTGTTTAATCTTGGGTATTGGTTTGGTTACGTAATTTTGAGTTATCATATCACACACTATGTAGTTTGGGAAGTTTTGACTTGAAATACCTATTTATATTTTATCTTGCATGGTTACGTGGAACTTATGTAGTCCGTGACTTTAAGTTAGTTACTTAACAATTTCTGACTTTAAGTTAGTTATTCAATTGAGGACAAAAGAATAAATTGTAGCAAGTATACTTCCAAATAGGTACCATCGGTAAAATAGACGGGGGATGGAGTACTTATAGAGTTTTAAAGGAGTATTTTTAAATGGGTGCATTCTCGTATGATGGAAAAAATGCCAGCTTTAAGCGGTAACTCTTTGCGGATGTACTCACAAAGTACAAATCTATTTGTAGTGGATGATAGGTACGAGTACGCTGCAATCTAGTAGAACCGAGCTTGCATGTCAATACGGTATTTGATAACTCCTGAATTTGCCATGTCTGATAAGTAGGTATATTATTCTGAAAATATAGATACATATACAGGCAGTGTTTAGCGAAGAGAAAACTTGAATCGGTTGAAAATTGGATTTATAGTGATTTTTTGAAAAATCTTTATACTTGTCTCTTCCTCAAACGCTTTTCTCTATGCAGCAAGTATGGCGCTACTTGCGAGTGACGTCACAACCAAGTATGTCTTTCTCTGTCTAATCTTGAATTTCAAACTTTTATAACTGTGTTATTTGTAAAAGTAACCTAAAAATTGTTTATTGAATCAGGCGTTACTTTGCGGAGGTCCATATCAATGAACTAAAAGAATTTCCTTGCTCACCCGCGACCTTACGATAGCTAAGCTTATGCAAAATATGCGTGTTTATGCAGTTCCTCCACCTCCACACTGTAAGAACACACACAAATCACACAAACCCATCTATCACCACCACCACACTACTGCATGAACACGCATATTTTGCATAAGCTTAGCTATCGTAAGGTCGCGGGTGAGCAAGGAAATTCTTTTAGTTCATAAAAATTGTTTCTCTGTTCGATAACAGACATTGTGAAATTTTAATTTATAAAACATAAAAATTAGTCAAATACCGTATTTTGGAATACGTTACATTACGTCATCGACACCAGTCTAAAATATCTACATTCTATCTTTATTTATTTTATTCGATTTCGTTTACCATTTTCGCTTGTGTTCTACTGAACTGCCGCATGGAAGCCATGCGAGACTGACTGGTTTAGGCGAACTAAACTTTGACAAAAAAAAAACAAAGCTAGGACTTGTTTTAAACACACACTATAAGCTGACTGTTGTCATCCATTTAATATATCCATGGTCTTACTCTAAGGCTACGTAAGCACTATGCGGCTAACCATGTGGTTTAGGCGCGCCGTCTCGTTCTCAAGTGATACTTTGAAAAGGGACGGCACGCTAAAACCGCGCCGCTAACCGCATAGTGCGTACGCAGCCTTAGTAACGCTTACCTGCCTTCAGGCAATGGACACCTTCTGCCCCATCGGCCCTTGCATCACCACCAGCGATGAAATTGGCGACGCCCAAAACCTGGCCATCAAGTGCAGCGTCAACGGAGTCCTCAAGCAGACCAGCAAGACTGATCAGCTGGTCCACAAGATTCAAGACGTCATCGAGCGGTTGACTTCGTAAGTTTATAAGACTGGAATGAGATTTTAAATGGAGATAACCATGGAATAGAAAAAAAAGAGGGAGTGACATAAGTTCTGGTTTTTACCGAAACCAGTGACGCAGGAAATGCTCACATACACACTTTGCATTCTTAGCGACTATTGAGCATAGCTTCTATTTAAAACATGGGATACTGTACCGGTAGCATAATTAGAACTTTACGACGACGGTACATCGTTGAGAGACTGAAAGATAATTGTTAGTAGTTCTATATGGGTGCCATGTTCTGAAGATAATCCTGAAACTTATTTATAAAACACAAAATGAAAATGAATTTAAAACACGATTTTTATTGTTTCTGCTTACAATGATGTTTGCTGTTTCAAAATAACATCTTACATTTGAACAGTTCAATTACTTGTACAAAACATGTAGCTTACGATTCAATCTCAAGATATGACTTGGCTGGATGAAAATTTGATTTAATGCTTATAAATTAAAATAAATTTAAAAGAAGGTCAAAAAGTATTAGGTCGGGTATAACAATACCATTCGCTCAACAGATACCGAACGCCTTGTTTTGGAGGACATTTTGTTGAAAATACGAAGTGTACACAAAATAGTAAGTTTAGTCTCCTCTTACCTCTCAACATGTAAATAGAATATTGAACCAAACATTGTTTAGCTTTGTACTATAAGTAGACCAAGATCTTACATAGAAATTTTATGGAAATTAAAAATAGTTAGAAGTTAAAATACATCATATTAGTCCTAAGTTAATGCTTGACTGGAACAAATCCCTTGTAGAGATAAGTTTAACCAGACTTATATTGACACATACAACTGTAGGCACAGATTTCGTAGGAGTGAAATATTAAATTAGTTAAAAAAATATTGTAAAAGTAGATGTTGTTAGTAAGGACACTGTTTGATTTAAATTCTAAGCTAGCACTTCATTTGCCGTTTCGTGCTCATGTTATTGACATTTCCGTCTTTCACGCTAGAATCGACATAATTAGATAAATCTCTCGCACACCAAGCGTTTCGTGAAATACGCCAAGTGAAGTGCTAGCAATATACAGTATTATTTATTGAATAGGGTAATTAAGAGAGCAACTAGAATCTAGTTACTAGTTACTTAATCTTTATTATGTACAGTCTTCGACCAGAGACAAGAATAGACAATATTATAAATATTAACAATGTTCCGAAGGCTGTCGCCACATGCGATGGTAATTTTTTCCAAAATAAAACATTGAAACTTATTAACTTTAAATTACCATCAATCAAATAAAATAATCAATTCTCCTCTTTTGTCGCAGAAAGATATTCATTTTATTAAAATCAGTGAGTTAATCTGTTGTCGTCCTAGACCCAACCCAGCGCACCCTGGATCCACCCTTGGTCTAAGTTCTTACCATAGTAACCAAACTAGGTTAGAGCTGATCAAACTGATCACTAGCTCTGTCTGTACTATCGCCCGTTTATTCTTCTCTCTGGTCTGAGATACTATCTCACCCGCAACTCTTACTATTCCAGGGTCATGACTTTGCTCCCGGGCGACATCATCCTGACCGGGACCCCCGGAGGAGTGGGGATGTACCGTTCCCCGCCAGAGTACCTCAAGGCTGGTGACGTCATCCACAGCGAGATCGAGAAAATTGGCACGCTGAAAACTAGAGTGGAAGATTTTCGCGAATAGATCGATAGTGCTTTGTGAGCGCTAGACATAGGATTCCATACCGGAAGGGTGACAAACGGAACTCTATTAATGTCGCTACACTGTCAGTCTGGTCACATGGTTGTATCTAGAGAATTGTAATAGATAGACAGCGGAAGTTTGTACATAATGTGTGTTTATTTCTAATGTCGTTGCAACAGCAAATAATTAAAAATAAAATTACATAATACAAAAAGTAAGTGAGGTCCCAAAACCCCACACTGCATATATTTATCATAGAAGCAGGTCAAAATTTGAAACTCGAAATAAAGCCAGTGGTCAGATTGACATTGCATATACAGTCAGCAAAACAAAACTAGTATCCCAAATGAGATTTTTACTAAAAGCTTATTCAAATCCTCTTCTTCTATAAATCGAGTCAACTGTGCCGTCCGCAACTGCGTTTGTAAAGAATTATTGTAAGTCACTGCATTTATATGTAAGTAACATATACATATTGTAAAAAGTCATCTATGTTCGAACAAAAGGGTGTGTATTTAAATTTAATTTATATAGATACAGGATACAGCCGAGGAAACTTAATCACGTACCAGGGTGGAGCCTTTGTGCTACTAATGTCACGTTGACATCCCATACAGCTGCCAAAGAAATCAGAGCGAAATTACTAATGAAAAGTTT
Organism: Choristoneura fumiferana; assembly: GCF_025370935.1. Classification (NCBI taxonomy): domain Eukaryota; kingdom Metazoa; phylum Arthropoda; class Insecta; order Lepidoptera; family Tortricidae; genus Choristoneura; species Choristoneura fumiferana. Next base: position 9,001,736 of record NC_133496.1, on the reverse strand, counting down.
CCACTCTGGTACGTGATTGAGTTGCTCGACTTTACATGGTGAATGACAATATAGCCAATATGCTTACATAATAAATGTCCACTTCCAAAAAGTGTTAAAAAAGTGTTATGCATAACTCGATTATATTGGCATATGCTATATTTTGTGAATAAATCAAAATGTAAATAGTAAATAGGTAGGTTATTTACTACTACACAGTGTCCCTTTTATGTAGATATGTCCTATGTATCATATCATAATCGTTAGTGACAAAATGAGAATTTTTACCTTGTACCTACCTAGTTAAAGTTGGAACAGAGATATACATAAGCAAGTAAGGGTTGTTTTCTGCATTAAGCGTTAATTGTTGGTTTTAGAAATCTTTTTGTTATTTTTTTAGCATTAGGTTTATTTACAAGTGCAATAAATAAATACAAACGTCACGTTTTATGTTTATTTTGAGTACCTATGTTGTACCTTAACCGTTTCGAGTAAAACCGCGAACATATTCCTACAACGCGCGTGCGTGAGTTGGTTTATGAATCATCGTACCTAAGTCTAGGAAATTTAGGTGTAAATATTTGTCAAGTAACTGTGGCCCACAAGAAATATACTCAGCGACACAAAATTTGCCCCAGCCTTTATACAAAATTACCGATTTTGCATACATTTGAGGGCCAGATTTCGGCTGTCCCAAACCAAAGTCTAGTAAGTGAATTTAGCGCTAAATGCACTTATTAGGCTTTGGTTTGGGACAGCCGATTTTTTGCCGCTCAGTATATTATTTAAATCGAATTTGATTGCAAATTTGTAAAGGATACAAGTTCCTAATAAGCCGCGGATTCACTAGTGACAGTTGAGCAGCTGCCTGGACCCGATTCAGAGCAATACGGTATTTGACTATTTTTTATATGTTTTATAAATTAAAACTCACAATGACTGTTATCGAATAGAGAAACAATTTTTAAGCTACCTTTACAAATACAAAGTTATAAAGGTTTGAAATTCAAGATTAGACAGAGAAAGGCATACTGGCATGTGACGTCACACGCAAGTAGCGCCATACTCGCTGCATAGAGAAAAAAAATCATTATAAATCCAATTTTCAACCGATTTAAGTTTTCTCTTCGCTAAACACTGTCTGTTTATTTCATATTATATATATATATATATAAGACAGGCAAATTCAGGAGTTGTCAAATACCGTATTGGAGGCGCTGTCACAACCGGTGACGGATTAGCCACGTAACAAAAGTAGCAAATGATACGGGCCCCGCCGCGCACCAATAATTTCTGATCGTAAAAAGTATTAATTTAGATAAAAGAGCGACAATTTTTTTTTAAATTAATGTAAGTACAATACTGCTAAAAATCAACTTTACTGTTTTATCTGTTACCATAAATTTAGATAAGCCTGGGGCTCCATGATAAAATTTGCTTAAGGCCTCGCGCTGGCCTGGCATGAAGCAATGAGGGCTATCGCGAATGAATTCGCCGCTAGAGGCGCTAGTGTAGCGTGAGGTCTCCGAAATGTCAAATCTCATAGTTTTTGGGTGAGCTACGCGGGTTTATTTATAATTAGACTTTTTTTGTGAATATTTTGAATTACCTGAATTAATTATGCCAATTATGCGTTACGGGGCAATGAATGTCTGTGTTTTGAGACAGTTTTGTCTTTTGGAAACTTTTGTCCTCCCTTTTTTTCCGAACAAAACGGGACTAACCAACACTGTGGTTGCTGGATATTTTTATGGTACGGTTTTAAGGTGTTTTAAATATGATTTTAATCTAAACTTTGTTTTAACGCCCGTAATAACAGACTCTGAAAGCCACACTTAAAAACCTCACGCAACAGTGCGCCATCTAGTGAGACAAAAAACGATAGCCCTCATTCGTCGTCGAGTCCTATTTTGTCGGTTATTTTTAAAATCACATCTGTCCTGTCCTGTACCTACTACTTTATTAGGTTAATTGAATAGGTTTGTTTTATTTTTGCTTGGGTCAAACTGGATAAATAACAATGACTGGGTCTAGCTCGCAGTTACATCGGGTGGGAGCAAAAATGCCTGTAGCACTAGTACAAAATGGGGCAAGCAAAACTGACTTTGACGTCTGCTGTTGACCTAAAGGAACAATATAAATTCAAGTTTTCTACCTTGTGAGTTGTAGGCGCATGCTGCTATCTTGAATCGAAGGTGCTAAAATTATGTTTTTTTTTAAACAATGTCCCTATAAGTAGTTGTTTGTTTGACAAAAGGGTACATACTAACGCATCTTCCTCGTTTTGCCTTTTCCAGCGTGATGACTCTACTCCCCGGCGACATCATCCTGACCGGCACTCCTGGAGGTATCGGGACAAGCCGTAAACCGCCAGAGTTCCTGAAGGCCGGTGACGTCATCTGCAGCGAAGTACAGAACATCGGCGTGCTGCCGACTAGGATCGAGGATTTTTGCGAATGCTAGGCTGGTATACTTTAAGAGCCGCGATGCTTTTAATTGCTAATTGGCAACGTCTTGTAAGAGACAACGCGACTAACTTTTCCTCTGTTCACTGCGTGTGCTGCCTTGTGTGGCGACTTTAAGCGCCATCTAATGAGCAAATAGGATTACTACCTAATGTATAGGCAAAAAACTTTTCCCAAAGCATTACAGCCCAAAATGTTTTACTCAAAGTACCATTTGGCTAAAAATCATTTGCTAAAACAACTTATAGCAATTTTAGTTACTTACTAATTTTTTTTGGCAAATATTGTTTCAAAAAAATTTACTTAGGTAGTCATGTTTCGTATTACCAAGTATTGTTTAGTCAAATGTATCGTTTGGCATAAAGCACTCTTCCCAAAATATTGCATGACATTAATAACCTACTTTTCTGGTAGGAGTTCGTTTCTGTGGGGGATGCAGTTCTAACCTAACCTAACCTACTTTTCTGATAGCAGTTCGTTTCTGTGGGGGACGCAGTTCAAACCTAACCTACTTTTCTGGTAGCAGTTGGTTTCTGTGGTTGGTTCGTGTGCGAAGTGTCATTTTGAACAAACATTTTTGTGGAATCCAAAAGAAAACGTTTGCTTAATAAACGTTTGTCATAATAAAACTTGACAATGTACAATTATGCCAAATGATAATTTGACCAAATGAATAAAATTGCGAAATGTTAACTGCGATAAGTTTTTTAGGAAGTGAAATTTGGCGAAAAATATTTTGCCGAAACGGCAGTAGTTACACCGAGCAAAAATATAGTAAGTAACTCCAACATCCTGCATGTCGCCATCGAAGTTTCTCAACTCAAACGATTAAATTTCGACTTCGATCCCCAGACTTTTTTTTCAAGAAAAAAAAGCTTGTAGAGTTATGTGGACAGCTGTAATCGTTTAGTTTAGTCGCTGAGCCTGTTGCTTAATTTTGGTTCCTCTCCTGCTCTGTAAAACAACTATTCAAAATATGATGATGATAAAAAAAATACAACCTTCTCCTTTGTTTGAAGTCGCTTAAAAATAAAAATATATTAGCGTTTTTTTTATTGCAACACTATGAATTTCAAATAAAAGCTAATAGCATTTTTGACAGGAGCATAAAAATAGTGAATAAAAATAATAGGTATTAAAAAAAAATCCGACCGCCTTTTAAAAAGACTAAAAAAACTAAAACGGAAAAAACAAGTTTTTAGTTCTTAAAATTCTACAGTCGGAGTCTGTAGGAATTTTTGAGATGGTCATGATTTTGAACGCGATTTATTTAACGATTGTTGATGGTAAAAGTTTGGGTAAGATGTTATGACAAAATGTGTCTTCTACCTTTATCAGTAAGTACCTACTAAGTTTTAATTAGCGTATAGCTGCCGTTTCGCACAATTTTTTTTTATCAAATGTTTCATTTTCCAAGTATCAAATTTCTCCGAAGTCAAAAATTTTTCTCAGAATATTTTCTTATGGTTTTATAGAGCACAGAAGGTTAGGTTAGGTTTGTTTTATGAAAGTTTGCGAAAAAACGAAACATTTGCGAAAAATATTTTGCCCAAACGGCAGAGGACCTAAGGAATGCTTTTGTCTGGGTGTATTTGTATTATTTTAATAATGTTAATAATAATATGTTTTAGATTATCGATTGTTACGTGCCACAATATTTAACTTATTTAAGGTGTCTTGTTTATATTTTACAATATTGTATTACTTTTGTAAAGTGGAATTATGAAATTAGTAAATTTGAGCAATAGAACATGAATATATCTTATAATTATAATTATCTAGAGGCTAGAAAGAAACTAAACTAAGGCAGTTGTACAGGTAGGAGCTGTGGCTGGGCACCGGGCATTCGGAGTGGCCAAGGTGGTAAAACATATTGGAAAATGCGCTCTAATTATTAAGGTATTCATGTTTCGAGCTGCAATTTTCCGGGGTCAAAACTATCCTTATCCCGAAGGACGGAAGGAAGGTAAGAGGAAAAAAGCCAGCTCTGTGTCCCGCTAAAATGTTGCATGAATGAAGCTGTGCGTCAGGCAAGCCGTAGTCACATCACACTTTTATACATACTTAATTACATTAAAACAGAAGAGTATGATCTGTTCAACTACACATTTTTACAAGTCCATAAGACGAATATATCTTGGGAATTATTTAGGCGAGACCGTGAAGACCTTTTCTTTACGGTTCGGTTTTCTGTTCGTGTCGTGTAGGTAGGTTACTTACGATTCCTATTTCCGAGTTCGTGGTGGCCTAGTGGTCTGTAAAACTCTCGTGGGTTCAAACCCCGGCTTGCACCTCTGAGTTTTTCGAAATTCATGTGCGAAATTACATTTGAAATTTACCACGAGCTTTACGGTGTAGGAATCCTGCACAAACCTGCAAAGCAATACAATGGTGTGTGTGAAGTTCTCAAACCGCACTGGACCCGCGTGGGAACTATGGCTCAAACCCTCTCATTCTGAGAGGCCTGTGCCCAGCAGTGGGACGTATATGGGCTGGAATTATGATGATGACCTACGATTTAAAATTGTTCCACGTCAAAAATTATGTAAGAATGAAAAAACCAGATCATAATTATTGTCTAATACACTTGGAATCACAATCGTTTTAACCATTTCTTTTTGTCACACGGTATAGCACTAGGTTAGAAAGAGATGGTGAATGCGATCGCAAACGTCAGTGCAGTAGACAATACGGCCTCTGAACTAACTTTAATCATCAAAAAATTATGTCAATTCTTGACCGTTTCAAATTACGCCAAAAGCAGACGTTAACAGCTCAACGCTGATTGGTGAATGGGCCCGCGCAATTGAGCCAATCGGCGTCTTCCGTTCGCTCACAGGAAGAAGCATTTGAGCGTGCGCCGTCCCTTTCATAGACTATTAAATTTAATGCCAGCCAAGGGGACTTTTATTGAGTTAAGTGGCTTATACGGGCATGCAACCAATGTTATATGTCCTCCATAAACGTGACCATAAACCAACGTGACGGACTAATTTAAAATGGTGCCCGCAGATTCTAAATTTGTCTATTCGCGACGGATATGTGTTGTTATGAATAGATTCTGAGCAATTTTGTTATTGAGATACATTGGTTATTATGTCGTTATTGGTTATTGAGTAGGCTGTTTCGTGTGCATCTGAGGTATGGGTACAGTTGGGTCAGCTGTCGTCTTCTCAAGCTGGTGTTTTGACAAAAAGAATACGCGAAACGAGACCAGATGATGGATGGTTTCTAAAGTTACTAGCCAAATATTGGACACGATGGTATATTTAGTGGAGCATGCGGTAGTAGGTAACGGCTATTTACAATAGAACCTGCCCACAGTGCTTATAAAAATATTGTACCTATCCTAAATATGGGTGTTTATGTTACAGAGACCAGGCGGTTGATCAATGTAGGATACAAGAGCGTCGCGAACATGTCGCTAGCTGATGGGATGGCCAGGGGAGGGAGAGGTTTAGTTATTGTTATTGACGTTATTATAATGAACTGTAACCTGAATTCCACACACAATAAATGATTATTATGATTATTATTACGTTAATATGTGAAGGGTGGGTTGGAAACAGCATGAATTGTAAGTTATAGTATAGACAAGAGCAGTCAGAGTGAGTATCTAGGGGGGGTCAGCTGCCTCCGCAACCTTCTTGGTGACTTCCTTAAGATATTAAGACAGCGATTTTATAAGCATCGTCGTAGCGTGTAAATCTATTTATGTAAGTATTATGTATTTCAAACAGAAATGCCCGCTTATCAACTGGGGCGGTATTCACAAACCGCCTGGTCTTAAATTTACATACAATGCTGTTTATAGCGATCGAAAATATTGGAGGTAAAGATATAAGTATAGGGATTTACACATATACTTACCTGAAATATACCAGAGTTCAAGATAAATGATCATAATAACAGTAGATAGATCTAATCTATTAAGCAGTCTAATGAAATTTCTTGTACTTTCCCGGATTCTTCGTTTCCCTTTTCTTGAATTACTTGTCTATTCAAGTCTTCTGTCTCGTTCTGTGGGGCACTAAGCACTCATTGATAAGCACTTAAGCAGCAGGAGATATGGCAACCACTCCTGCGGCACTAGTACTTAGGAACAAGATTTAGTTTAGTTCTTCTTTCTTCATAGTTTTGTTGTAGCTTTCGACCATTCCGTGTTCAGGAGGATGACTTGATGCACTGGATTGGATAACCTTAAACTGTATACATTGTAAAGTAGGGCAAAGATCATAGTCATAGCATAGGTGAAGTATTTACCATAAAAACTGTTAAGTCTCTCAAAGACCACAATACATTCGCGGTGATGCCGTCATTGGCCGAAAGTGTTTTTTAAGTAGACAACAGTGACAATTTTACATTGCATTGTTGTTATCGCGTAATAAAACTGCCTATACTTTTGCTGTAGTCATGGGCTAAGTATATCTAATCCAATACAATCTAGGTTAAGTATTCAGGGCGACTCTGGAAACGTGATCAGGAAGTAATCCTCACCAACTTAATAATAATAATTTAGTTTTATGTTTTGTTAATTGTAACGTCGCACGCGCCTCACCGCATGGAGAGGAGTCAGTGTGTTTTTTGTATACAAATCAATTCAAAATTATATAGTGTGACCTGCAGAGGGATGCTACAGCACTGTGATAACTAGCCGCCTGAACGACTTGTAAGTACAGATACATTTACTAACTAACTTGTAGAATTGATCCTGGTCACGGCTTCAAAATAAACCTATAGCCTACCTATAGATAGGTCATTCGTTTTTATTAAGTACCTACTGAATACTTGTTAGATGTCGCCACAATCGCTCACTTTACGTCAGTCAACTACACAAGCCGAGTAAAGATAGCCATAAAGCTCAATTAAGATCGTCTGCAATCGTAATCATTTGTATTAGTCTACCATCTAACTAGTATCGCTTGAACCCTCAAGTGTACATCGCTGCTCTCTAGTGAAAGATCCTCTTATGTTGGTCTTGTATTGAAAATACTTAACCCTGGAATGCATTAAATGTTATCCCAATGGGTGAGGAAAGGAACGTAAAGCATAGTGGCGGGAAATCGCGTTTTAGGTAGATATTTTATCACTTTGATGTATGCGACTATCCTGTTGACGAAAAGCCTGGTTGGTAGGTACTAGGTAGGTACCATCAGCCAAATAAGTGGTCTATCAATTTTTAAACAAGTTCCTATCAAATGAATATGTCGCTAAAGTCGAACTTTCAAGTTGACAGACACGTCTATTGTCATTATTGTTTTATGACAGGCACACGATTTCACGATTAGAATTTTCGGAACCAACCGCTCACCCAGACAAGAGATGTCGCTACTAAGCAATCAAATTATGATTGGTTTTTTGGAGTCTTTTTGTCTTTTTTATTTCAACTCCAAATTTGTTACCCCCTTGTTGTTATTGGGTATTCCGTGAAACTATATCAGTTCAAATCATTTTTTAAACAAGTTACCATCAAATGTCGAACTTTCAAGTTGACAGACACGTCTATTGGCATTATTGTTTTATGGCATGCAAACGATAAACTTTAGGGAAAGAGAGGAAATCAACTCAAGTGCCAGTAATTTCACCGGCTGTCTTACTCTCCACGGCGAAACACTACAGTGCAAGCACTGCTGGATTAGAGAGCACTGACGCATTTCGAACTCAACCAGAGTTCATCCTCAGAGCATAAGTATTATTTACTTCGCAATACGTGGGGACACAATGCGATAAATAATTAGAAGGAAAAGTGGCCCAACAATCGCTTTCTACGTATTTATGTCGCAAGCAAAATATTTTGCCGCATTTCCTTCCGTGACCCGATTGAACTCATAGTTTAGTTATATTTTATTTACTTATTATAGAATGATTTGGGCTGTTAGTTGTGTCTATCTGTTACTCATGTTACTCATTTATAGATACCTATATAATAATATAGTCGTATATTTATGAATAGTATACTCGTATACCTACCAACGTTGCATTTTTGCATTCGTAACTTTTAGACTGGGCATAGTAAAACCGGCAACTATTTCTTGTTCTGTGAAATAACAAAAAAAACACAAATTTGTCTAAGTAAGACATTTAAGGCATAAATTTCCTTTTAAAAACAAATAAAAAAACATGTAACAAATGTTGTGCCCGGGCATCCATACTTACTTAGGTATAATATTATAGCTGCGAAAGTGTGTGTATGTTTGTCCGGAGCGACGGATCGACGTGATTTTTGGCATAGAGATAGTTTATGGGCCTGAGAGTGACATAGGCTACTTTTTATCCCGAAAAATGCAGATTTCCTGAGGGAACAGCGTGCGATAACCGAATACCACGCGGGCGGAGCCGCGGGCAAATGATATTAATACCATAAAGGCACGTTCAAATGATCAATTAAATGAACTACTATTGACACCACGGAACAGAAAAAACTAGATTGACACAATTCAAAACCTCTTTAAATTTGCATGACTGCAATGTGTAGAAGCGCTTTACAGCTACTTGAATTTAATAATAATAATCCAATATAACCTCAACCTTCACTCCACGCCAAAGTTTAGTAAACAGGGGTCATTGTATACTGGTTAAATTTAATTGCTCAATTGATCGCATCCGTGCCATAGAGCGATGTAGCTGTTAGAACTGACAGTGGGCGGAAATTTTCAATCAGAACAATTAGGTCTAACACTTGTACAATTCGATAAACTGCAAGACGTGATTTAAATGGCGACTTTTATTTAATAAAAGCTGGTGCTCTGTTAATTTGAATTGGTTAGGAACCAAGAAATTTTAATTTATGAATGTCAAGGACGTACTATACCTACAAAAAGTGCACGGCGTTTTACGATGCTATCGTTATTATTGTATGAATGTAAGCAGTACATAAAAAAAACTTTATCAGTCGTCAAGCTGAGTAAAATAAGCAGTAGGTAATTATAATTACAAATTAATATTAACGGTCATATTTACTATCTATTCTACTTATAACATGTCTTTAGATGTATTTAAACAACGTTAAAGTGCATTGCTATTTACACACGTAGAGTAAACAAATACTTAATAATCATTAAATTTATCTATTTACTCGATCGTTAATAGGTTTGTTTGGGTTATTCCGCGTCATTCAGTACAAAACAAAGTGTTACTTTTATGGAGTAACCTTAAATTTTATATTCAAGTGTTTTGTGACTGGAATTAGAAACAAATATTTTCATGAAAATATTAACAAGGGTGTTCGGTCAAACTAACCCAATCATATGCTGAAATAATCTAGATTTATTAGAAGCTTTCACTATCTCTGGTTGTAGGTCCTAAGACATCAAAGTATTTGTAATAACATAGCGTGTTCACAGTTACAATGTTGTCTTTAATTTTTGAACATCAAAATAAATATATAGTAAAATTCCAGATTAATTAAAAGCTTAAAAGGTCAAACATTTAAAACTGCACTTACAAAATACCTTCTAGAAAAATCCAACTGCAGTACATGAATCTTTAGCATTAGCCAGCAGTAGATAGGAAAATATGTAATACTATCTTGTGTTGTACTATAATTATTATGTTGACTATGTGTTAGCTAAGCTTAAGTTTAGTTTAATAATTACATTATTGCAATGCCCTTACAGGGTTTGATTCAATTTTGTATTGTTTTCAAGGCAAATAAATGATTTTGAGTTTAATACGTAACAAATTCTAGCATCTGCAGCTCCGTAATCATTTAAAAATCACTTTTCATTCATTATTTTGTAAAATAAACCGATCTACATAAAGAAACGTCTTCAACTCGTTCTTTTTTTCTTTAAGCGGTCGTGTAAAACGTGAAATAGATGCAAATGCACGTCACTTCTAATTCATATTAATCTTAACACTACGTGCTCTCACATATGGGCGCGGGATGAACGACCAACGCTTTCGGGCTTTCGGGAGCAGTGTTCGTAATTTGAAATTTAAAAACATTTCGTTTTTAATTTGCCCTGCAGTGATGTACGCGGTGAGTATTTATTTGCGCAAATAGGTCGAATACAAATTTCTGAGACGTGGCCGCTTTTATGGGTAGTTACTGCGTAGTTGGTTGGTGGCGAGTGCTGCTATATTACCTACCGAGGTTTTAATCCGTTTAATGGTTCATCTCATCAAGTCTGATTATTAGTAGATGATACGTGTAAGGATGACCTTCACTCATCTGTTTAATTGATAAAAAGCAGTATAACAAGGCTCGCACCTCTGAGTTTTTCGAAATTCATGTGCGGAGTTACATTTGAAATTTACCACGAGCTTTGCGGTGAAGGAAAACATCGTGAGGAAACCTGCACAAACCTCCGAATTTTTTTTTGGGTAGGTACCTTCTATAGACGTAAAGAGGGGGTGATTTTTTTTTGCTCATCCAACCCTATAGTGTGGGGTATCGTTGGATAGGTATGCTAAGACGAGTTTTCGATTCAGTGATTTGTTTGCGAAATATTCAACTTTAAAGCTTTCTATCTTACAAAAGAGAGCAATTAGAGCAATTTATAATTTGAAGACGCGTGAATCTTTAAGATCTTTTTTTAAGGAAACAGATATCCTAACCCCTGCCGTCGCTTTATGTTTTTGAAATAATCATGTATGTTAGGAAGAACATATGTGATTTTCCCACTAACGTCGATAAGCCAAAGGCTACTAGAAACACAGGGAAGCTTAAAGTTCCATCTTACAGACTGGCTAAAACCAAAAAGTCTTTTCTGGGAAATTGCATACGTTTTTATAATAAAATTCCAAAAAATATTATAAATGAAACGGATACAAAATTCAGATCTATTGTCAAGAAGCGATAATATCAAAGGCGTATTATAAAGTTAATGATTATATCATGGACAGGGATATTTGGAAATAATTCCGATCCGCATTAGCGATCCCTTCAAATAGCGAACCTACTGTGTTAAAAATAAAGGTTGTGTTAAATACTCGTGATGCATACATATCATTTAATAATATTGTAAATCTGTTTAAAAAAATATATACCTCGTTGAGTTTCTAAACCGGTGAGTGGAAAAAATTTAAAAAATTCAGGATGTTAGTAAGTATATCAAACTTTCAAGGAAAACTATAAGGGCTAAGTTTGCTTGAGAATTATTAGTAGTTTATGAGTAAATAGCAGCCTAAGGTATAAAATACGAAATCCTTAGAAAAATATTACTTAATTTTTTCGTAATGGCTACGGAACCCTATTTTGGGCGTGTCCGACACGCTCTTGCCCGGTTTATTTATTTGAGTTTGAATTCCAAATGACACCATGTCACCGCTAGGAAGTATGACACCCTTAGTTAGACAGTTGCCTGTGCGGCTTATCAGGTACCGACATAAGAGTTGGCCTGGGAAGGTAGAGTTGCCACGTATTATGTGTAAAGGGCGGATGATGGGTGCAATATAGTGACAAAAGCATAAGATGGATACGACTTTTATTAAACTTCGATTAATATTTTTGTATAAAAATGTATAGAAATTTGAGCGATTGATAATGTAATGTGATGATAATAATGGTGAAGTGGCACGTTACGAATACGCACCTCTTCCATCTGTAGAGTTTTGTTCGGCAAAGTCCTGACGTTTACGGCACGTTACTGCGATTCCGTATTTTAAGCAGCAGTGTGGAGAGCATTACCACTGCCATGAGCTTACAGTGACCGTACTCGATAGCGAAGGCGTAAATTATTTGTAAGGTGAATTGTACAGCGCCTCTACAAATAATTTACGCCGTCGCTATTGAGTACGGTCACTGTAAACTCATGGTAGTGGTACATGCGATAAAAACGGTGCGATTCCGTACCGTCAACGTTTTTAAGCAGCGGTGTGGCCGCTCCCTTAGGCTATGACAAGCAATATATAAATATATTATATTATGATCAAAAGTCTACACTAGAACTAGTATAGTTAGGTTAGGTAACTAGGGCATAAATATGTATACGTATATATGTATACTGTAAATATATATAAATCTAGTTGAATGGATCCGGAGGGGGGGGCTGGTAGTTGGTGTAATTGCCCCCCCCCAATACCTTTGTATACAGTTATAGTATAAGTAATAATAGTATTATCAATGTACGCCATCCTAGAACCAAAATTCACGTCGCCTGTTCGCTATTGCTATTAAAACGTAGTGGTTATATTCTCTTTGATTGCTATTACAAACATCAAAATGTTGCTTTACATGAGTAAGTTTTACAGTATGATAGAAATAAAATACTTAGTTATTTTTAAAACTCGCTGAATTAATTTCGTTCAGTTTAAGGAGTACGATCTATGTTTTAATTATTTGCTTATTTATTTTTTGGCTGTACAGATTTATGCCCTTGACTTTACCTTAGTAGAATTATTGATTCAATACAATTCATTTCAGTTTATTAATGTCTATTGATCGAATACCATCAATGATTGGTTCAGTTGGGACTGAAAACCTATTATTGATTTCAGTTCCGTTAAATAAAAATCCGGAGTAACGATTTAGGAAATTTATGAGGTTATACACTGGATTAGCAAGTGTTTGTAGGCCGCCTATTTCTAACCTTGGGAATTTTTTGTATGTACCTCTGTTTTCTGGATTTTTTTTTTATTGAACTGGATGGCAAACGAGCAAGTGGGTCTCCTGATCACTACCACTACTACTACTACTACACTACTATGCCTGCTATATGTTGCTTACTATATTAATCGTCATCATCATCAGCCAGAAGGCGTCCACTAGTGAACAATGGCATCCCCTCTACAACGAAACAATGAACGCCACTTGCATCCATGTTGCCTACAACCCTCACGAAGTCGTCAGACCACCTTGTGGGACTAACTATATTATGGTGTTCAGTAAAGAATCATTGTACCTATTGTCCGCACTAAAAGTGCCAGTAGTAAATCGATGGGTCCTATGTATAAGGGCCAAAGTGTTTTTTTTCAATTTTGGGTTTTGTGCGTTATATCTATAAACTATATATATTTAGATAGTGGATTAAAAAACATTGTTATTCAATTATTTTTCGAGTTATCATTGAAGTAAAACGGCGAAACTAGATGCAATTTTAACGTAAAAGGGCTAAACGTACGTTTGATACTTTTACGCGGTAAATCCCGGGTGGTTTTTTTAAATCTGTGGGCATAACTGCCAATTTAAGGTACTTGTACGTCAAGCGGAACGCGGCTACTTCAATGCTACATCGTAATGTGATTGTATTCTTTTTTTATTTCCCCAAGTATCTTGGGTAACGTATTTTTTACCAAAGATTTTAAGGTTGTACGCGTATATGAGCCAAAGTACCACATAGATCTTTTTACTGTCTTTTTGTATAGAAGTTTATTTCCCGGAAATTGACGTATATGGGCGTATGTACAATAACTTTTAATGAAGAAATATTTTATTAAAATTTATTCTTTGTTATTGAAGGACAGAGTACTATTAGCTAGTGTGGCAAATTTTAGAAGTCTCGGATACACCATCTCTGAGTTACGACAGTTTTTGACTTTGAAAGCCCGTCCTGTAAAGTAACGATTTTACACTTGAGCCCTTATACGTAGGACCCATCGAAATAGTAAGTAGACAAAAATATCACACATTTGACTTGACTTTGATATATGTTTCAGACTCTTCCTAATACTGCAGTGTATCGCTTCTTGAACATACGTCGTTATTTCGGACACCCTGTATAAAGTAGAGTCAGTCAAGGAACTCGCTGCGCTCGTCATAAATTAACCAATAACGTAGATAAATTAAGCGGGTAGAAGCAGAGCTCTCATCAACGTCAAGAGGGCGTTGACACCAGGCAACATATAATTATTTAAGTACGAATGCTTTTGTTAAAATTAACCTATAGTCATCGGCAATTTGTTTTTTATTAGGATTCCGTAGTCCTAATTAAGGAACCGTTATAGTTTCGTCATGTCCGTCTGTCCATCCGTCCGCGGTCCAGCTTAACGACTTCGAGGCTAGTGGTTATTGAGCGTTTATACGTGCTCAGCTGGCAATGTTGCATTTTTGTTAGTTTTTCTCGATTATTCCATAAAAATTGAATGAAAATTACAAATGTGGTCTGATAGAACTTTTTTTTTTATTCGACTGGATGGCAAACGAGCAAGTGAGTCTCCCGATGGTAAGAGATCACCACCGCCTAGAGGCCTATGATGGGATACCTCACGTGCCAGTAATTTCACCGGCTGTCTTACTCTCCACGCCAAAACACAACAGTGCAAGCACTGTTGCTTCACGACAGGATTAACTCTTCTTAATATATAGGTTAATGTGTCTACTGCAATAATTGTTCATTATAGACTTTTATTATCTTGAAAACCGTTGCCGGCAGTCTTAATAGCAGACATAGAGCTCATTTTCGATTGACAATTACTGAACAGAATAGAATCACAACGTGTCAACGATAACGTGACGAAGTACTTTGCACGGAGTGACGAATCACTGACGTAACTCTATCCCTATTTTGGGTTCTTTACCTCAGTCGGCGAAACTGGAACCCTTATATCACTTTGCTGTCTGCCTGTGTGTGTACCCATACGTCTTTTTGTAAATACCTTATCAGGAATGCATGGAAGTATCAAACTGAAATTAATATTAAATACCCAGGTTCGCTACTCCATGGAATAGCTTTACGAGGAAAACATACACCAGTGAAGAAATTTAATGGTGTGCGTGAAGTTCCTAATTCGGTCTGGGCCCGCTCCCATTCTGAGAAGAGGCCTTGTGCTCAGCATTGGGACGATTATAGGTTACGCTGGGATGATGGTGATGATCAAAATCATAGTACCTACTTCTCTACCGATAGCTAGGTAGATAGATTCTGTGTACATTACATCTGTCGTTCCGTAGGCAGCAACAATTGTACGCTTTAATCCCAGATGAGACTACCGGCGACCGATAGCTGGTCTGTTAACTATTGTTCCGATAACAGATCCTCCCACTGTTTACTTGCAAGTTCAGCACCCCCCGATACGGCTCATAACTGACCCCCCTATCTTAGGTCGGCGAGTTATCTGCAGCAGAGCTCTCTTGTTGGTCCGCCTAACAATAGTCTGGTTATAGAATTTGGAATTTGTTGCGGATAACGCAACGTGTACGGTGATGTTGTTAGTGGGTCATTGAAGGTGATTGCAAGATCATCTGGTCATCGCTTTGGCTAAGTTATTGGGCATTTTGCCGTGAAATCGCTGAACTGACCATTCGGGGCTCCATAGGGATCAAAGTATACCGTCGCAGATATTGCCATTTACGCTACAGTATGTGCAATTTGGCAACTTTATAGGATAAACAAAAAATAATCAAAAGTGTTTTCTCTAATCCAAGTTAAATTTAAGTTTTTTTGTGTAGTAATAGCGAACACTAGTAGGCAGTCACCGCTGTACATTGACACCCGTAACATTTAGGTTGGTTGTATAACTAAACTGATTTTTGAGATGAACGCGTGAACTGTGCCATTTCACGACGAACCTCTTGGTTACTGGGGGGCTACTAGAAAATTCGAATATCGAAGTTTGTATTGTACCATCCCTTTCACTCTCTTAGTAAATAATTTAATCGTCAGCGGGATGGTAAGATATACGGCCTAGTTTATAGGCTACTGTATCCAAATGGTGCACGTAATAGAAAAAAAAATTGACAGAGTATGTTTCTGCCAACAACAAAGAACAAAAATAAAATTAAATTAAAAGAATTTCCAGAGAATAACCGTGTTGATCTTTGGTATGATGATACGGGAACCTTTTGGGTGGTTGTTCCGACTCGTACTTAGCCGGTTTTACTTTATTTAACCTCTGCATTTGAGTCCAACTGGTCACCGAACGATAAATGGCGAATACATTCGTTACGTCTACATAGATAAGTATTTTGAATGTAAACGTTTCATTATCATCATTGCCAGCCGAAAAAAACGCTACAATAACCAGTCCTGCGTCACATTCACCAGACTCCTGCGAGCTACACAGGTCATTGGTCTACTTTGTGGATGGCCTGGCCTAGGGCAGAATCGATTACACTTTTTTAAATCTGTTTGTGTCTGTGTTTTTAAATCTTTTATTTATTGTGCCCAGTCGAAATGTTACGAATGCTATACGCCAATTAAATGCTTAGCGAGGTTGCATGTACTATTTAGATAATTGAATGTTGGCTGTTTTGCTGTCAGATTGTCTTTCTTCTAAGACCGAACAAGAGCAACTTACTATTACAAATGACGAGTGTAGAGTTAGAAATCAAGTACCTAGCAATACTGACTAAGCAAACACACGAATGTTTTTTGAAATATTGAAGGTATTTAAATATAAATGCTATCAATTTACATAAAATTAAAAAATATTCTCGGGGTGTCTGAGGTTTTCAGTTATTTAAATAATTTATTGAATCAGGCGTTAACTTTGCGGAGGTCCATACCAATGAACTAAAAGAATTTCTTTGCTCACCCGCAACCTTATGATAGCCAAGTTTATGCAAGATATGCATCAGTTCCTCCACCTCCACACTGTAAGAACACACACAAATCACACAAACCCATTTATCACCAACACCACAATACACATCTAACATCTGGTAATATGGCGTACGGTTGTGTTGCTCTGAAGTTGAGTTCTGGTTGAGTTCGAAACGCGTCAGTGTATTGTGGTGGTGGTGATAGATGGGTTTGTGTGATTTGTGTGTGTTCTTACAGTGTGGAGGTGGAAGAACTGCATGAACACGCATATCTTGCATAAACTTGGCTATCATAAGGTCGCGGGTGAGCAAAGAAATTATTTTAGTTCATTTCAGTTATTTCATTAACACCTTGTATTTATTTAATAAATAACACACAATGTATACAATAATTAAAAAATAGAAATTTGTAGCCCATGTAAGTATATCAAAAAAGGTGAGGTATCTCTGTTTTAAACCCAAGTCTTTCTCAATGCGCGACATTCTCACCCAGAGTTAGTAAGTCAGTCTTTGTTCAACGTTCATATAAGACAATTAATTAATCTATGATTCACCCGGCTTCGCGTCGCTCGACATAAGTAAGCTAAGAGTTGACGACTCGTTTATAATAATTTTAACGATCCTAATTTTAGACTGACTCAATGTTCAGTAGGCATTAGTTTCTACCAACTCTTAATCCTTTTGATTAAATGCAAATACCGGGAATATTCAGAAAGTTATTTTGAAAACGATGTGAACCTGTGAAGTATTTTTGAAACATGTGTACTTTAGTAATTTAAAAGGAAATAACGGCTCAAATAAAATTTCAGGACAAGCCGAATACAGTAGTAAAGTACCTACAATACTTAATTGTCCTTTCATTGACTTAAACTGTAATTAAACGCTGTATACAAACAAATGTAAAGACGAGTATACAAGTGCAAAGACGAGCCCGAATTTTTATGTTGTTTGATATAATTTCAAAAAAAAATCTTCAAATATAAATATACCTACTATTATTGATTTATTGGTTTTGACTTCTAAAGTTTGTTGCAAAGTGTGGTGAACTTACACATTTTCTATTGAAATAAAATAAAATAATGTGGTGCTATCAGCTCTTAGCCTATAAGTAGTTAGTGCGAATGGTTAGTAATGTTGTTTAGGTCATACTGTTATTATTAAAGTGTTCGTAAATAACAAACACTTAGACATTTCGTAGAAGGAAAAGTCAAGTTTAATTTGCCTTTTCATCCTGGAGTTTACAGCTAAATTAAAACTAACAATAACTTTTAGTAAATTTACATACCTACTTTAACAAGTAATTAGTAGGAATAGTAATTAAGTGAGTAAATAAGTACCTATTGTGTCTAATTTAATTAAATAAACTATGCTTAAATCAATGTTTGCCGTCGGATAATGTTATCATTATTTCGTTGCTGGGTCACAAAGGCGGAATTTGAATTTCAAGTTTTGTTCTCCATTTCTTATTAATCTTATTATATTTAAGTAACTCGAGTGACCATAGTTTCACTCGCGCAAAACTCTTAAGCACGCGTTTTCCCAGAGATAAGACTAATCTTAATCTACATACGACTGTCCACCCCTAAAACCTCCACAATAATTAAATTTCATTAAAGTACTTAGCTAGAGCTGTCTTCATGATTCCAATATAAATAAATCAAGAGTTGATCGTTTGAAGGTATAACATAGATTTGAATCTCACTAAAAGTGCTCCAGTTGAAATTCCACGCAGCCGAATCATAACCAAATCCCTCTGACTTACCCGGCACGCGTAAACTTTGAAAAAATATCCGTTTGCAACTGTCACTGGTTAACGTCAAACTGAGCACTTGAATTTCGAGCGACCGCCGCGTTCCCAATTCGAAATCGTACTGCAAAAAACCATCATGGCCGACTGACGTACCGCGTCGCTTGCGCACGCTAACCGACTGCGCCTTAACAAGAGTTGATTACCTTTAAATAGAGCCCACATTATCGGGTCGTTCAATGAGTGACTCGGGGCGGTGTGGGACTCATTCAGGACTCGGGACATTATTTTTGAGCTTCCGCTGTTTGACGGGACAATTATGATTTACTTTGACTTAATACCGCTTGTTTTAAGAATGCATACCTATAGTCTAGTCTAGAGCCGCATATCGCTTCTACGTGGATGCTACGTGGATGATATAGGCAGACAACGCTATACTAGGCGCTTTTATGTCGAATCGCCTCTCAAGCAGAGGGTCGTGGGTTCAAACCCCGGCTCGCACCTCTGAGTTTTTCGAAATTCATGTGCGGAATTACATTTTAAATTTACCACGAGCCTTGCGGTGGAGGACAACATCGTGAGGAAACCTGCACAAGCCTGCGAAGCAATTCAATGGTGTGTGTGAAGTTCCCAATCCACACTGGACCCGCGTGGGAGCTATGGCCCAAGCCCTCTTGTTCTGAGAGGAGGCCTGTGCCCAGCAGTGGGACCTATATAGGCTGGGATGATGATGTCGAATTTAGGCATTGTTTCACAGTAATACATTGTGTTCTCCTATTATGACATGTTGTTCAAATCGCGCCGTGCCGTGGCAAATACTAGAAGTGTCCATTGTCTTAAGCCTTAGGACTGCGCATAAGAAAAATCGTGCAAGCTGTACCTATTACATTGCGAAGCCGTAAAGCGTACGAGTTTGTAGCGGGCAATCGAGCGCCGCAATGTATTGCGACTTGCAGGGTTTTTCATGCAGGTCTGAATTCAGCTTTACACTGGAAAATTCCCCTATACTTTTGTCAAGCTTTGTTGGTCTTACCTTTTTAGGTAGAGTCGCAAATTATTCACTGAATAAACTAAGGTGATATTTATCACAACTAAGTTTTTTAGCATTCTTAAGGAATTTTTAGTTATGAATTTACGTTACAATTCTAATCTAATACGCCAATAAAAGTCTAGAAACATGTCGAAGAAATTAAATTATAAACGAGGTCGCGCTAATAATATTACTTAGCAATATAATGACTGTCACAACTTTCGGATCAAAATTAAATAATATCGTTATACATATTAAAAGATAATAACGACAACTTTTAAAAATATTTAGGCAATATGGCAGTTGAGCATTTGGAACAAGTTAGAGAGAGAGAGAGAGAGAGAGAGAGAGAGATTTATTTACACATATTCGATACACAGAAAAAACACGTTAGGAAGAAATAATAATTAAAAAAAAATACCGAATAGTATAAATTTGGGGCCCACTCAGCATAATGTTGTGGCAAGTCGCAACGCTGTTTTTCAGTGGGACCCATGTTATAGGTACAGTCACCAGCACCAATATCTGACACAACAAGCGTGCATAAATATCTGATACGACTCTATTTCTGGGGCCCGAAGGACGTGTCAGATATTTTTGCACGCTTCGCTGTGGCAGGTATTAATGCCGGTGACTGTACCTACTTGCATATGCGGGAGGCTTATGTCCAACAGTGGACGTCCCACGGCTGACATGATGATGATGATACCTAACCTACTTAACCATAATTTAAATGCTACTAATATTATAAATGTGAAAGTTTGTGAGTGAGTGTGAGTGAGTGAGTTTGTGATCGAGCTATTTCTTCACGCTGAAACGGCCGGACGGATTTAGATGAAATTTTTGTCAGAAAGTTAGTTTATAACCTGGAATAACACAGGCTACTTTTTATCCCGATGTTCCCACGGAATAGGGATAAAATCTCGAACGAATAACCGTTGGGCTTAGAGTCATGAAATTTGGTATGTAGATAGCTGGACATCTGGAATAAAACATAGCCTACTTTTTATTCCGATATTCCCACGGGATAGGGATAAAATCTCGAAATAACAACCGCTGCTGGCTTAGAGTCATGAAATTTGACATGATTGTTTTTAATGTAAGTAACGTCAATGAAAACAAAGACTTAATTTTCGGGAATTAACACGGGAATTTTTTTAAATCCCGATTTTTCTATTCAGCTGCTGGACCTAATAATGATTTACGTGTGCGAAGCCGCGGGTAGACAGTAGTAATAATAATACTTAATAATCTTTATTTATCCTTCATAAAAATACAATGTTAACAAACTTATGGGCTACACTTATTAAAAGGGACAAATATCACACATTCAGATGTAGAAGGGCTTATTAATCAAACTTAAATATCTTTTTTACATATAAAATATAGGAAAGGAAGTAATTTTAGCATTAACGCGCGTTTTACACAATTAATAAATTAACAACTAACATAAATAAACACTACGAATAGTAACATATGAATCTATATTTATTTTAGTACAATCAATAACATTTCTGTATCTTCGTAGGACATGGAGTTTGCTGAAGAACTTCTAGGCCAATTATCTATATTTGCAATAACTCAGACAAAAGAATTTTGAATTTGTTATAATATATTATTTACTGTTTAATTACAACAGGAAGACTGCAGCAGTATTTATCATTTTAATGATTTATTTATTCGATTATAGTTATAATTTGAAGTTGTTTGTAGACACTTATTTTTCTTTATCTCAATTTGTCGTTTACTTTTGATAGAGTACTGAGGATCTATCGGAATCACTAAAACGTTCACCTAATTTTATATTTTCGAAAATCATTTGCTCGATGAGTATTGTTCGTATTTTTTTCGATTCTGAGGCGAGATGGATACAAGTTAAGTGTCCTCTTTCATAATTTTTATCTTCATATTTGTAGGGTTCCATGCATCTAAGTGACTTAATGGAACTCGTGCAGGATCACGAGCTATGGAGAGAGCTATGTTTGGAGTTTTTTCTTGCGCGGTAGAATCCCGGAATACGGAAATTCATCGAAGAACTAAGCTCACCGACAGCTGTAAAAATATGCAAGTTGAAATGGCAACGCCACATCGCTCGTAGGACAGTTAACCGTCGGGGGAGAGAAAAGTCGCGACCACGAACTGGAAGACGAAGTGTCGTGATATTGTAAGAGTTGCGGGCAACCGGTGGATTGCAAGTGGCGAGTTGTCGTTCATTGTGGCATTCTAAGGGAAGGCCTGAACAGTAGTGGACGTTTACCGGTTGATAATGATGATGATGACAGGATCACTTTGTGAAATAAATAAATAATTGTTATTTCGACTCTATTTTGAATATTTTAGCAAGTTTCTCCTCTCACTAATTACCAAACAGCACTGACAGTTTAAAAGGAGATGACTAGATAGTTTGTGTAGGCACATAGTAAACGCACGTAAGTAGAACTAGTAGAATAAAGTCTCAAACGAGCGATAAGGAGATATGATTTTAGGTTCTACTTCAGTGTTATATGGGTACTAAATTATATCAATTAAGGCATCTTCTTCTCAAATTAGTCACGAACACTTAAAATAAAAAATAGGGATTTATTAAACACGGAACTTCCTTATTAAATATGTCGTTATATCGCTTTATGCCGGAAACTGACGTCCTTAAGATTTTATTGAATTTAATTGAATCAACTCGAGAATTGACACCGCAACTGCCAACGATTCGACTGACTTTTAAATAAGTGGTTTGTCAATATTCTGAAAATGTTTTTTTTTTAATAAAAAGAGTCGACTTATTCAATAGAATACCGAAAACTTGGTTACAAATAAACTTCAACGTACCCCAAACACGGTACCTACCCGACTTAGGCCCGCCATAAGGACAAAATATTTGAATTATTAAAGAAAAAGGATCACATTGTTTATTTTTTCTACATTTTAATAGATAATCATCCTCCCAATAAAATATTTGGTATTAGATATATATTTCTAACTATGTTTTTTATTTCACCTTACGTTCGCTTACCCGTTTGAGGCTCACCTCCCCTACCTATTTTGTTAAAATTACTGAAAAGCCTCGAATGACTTAAGTACTTAGGTAGTGTGGGGAACTGAGGGAATGTAACTTGGTAAAAGCTTAGGTAATGAGGATTTACGCGCGTGGCTTTATAACTCAATTCAAATAAAAATGATTCTTTCTTCAGACTTGCTTTATATTAATTGTAATATAAATATATGGCCGTGGTGGCCTATAGTGGTGTGACTATCGCCTCTCAAGCAGAGGGTCGTGGGTTCGAACCCCGGCTCGCCACCTCTGAGTTTTTCGAAATTCAATGTGCGGAATTACATTTGAAACTTACCACGAGCTTTTGCGGTGAAGGAAACATCGTGAGGAAAACCTGCACAAACCTGCGAAGCGATTCA